>NC_064633.1:215405498-215705498 GCF_023864275.1 Schistocerca cancellata | reverse complement strand
CCATCTGGTTTCTGTAAAAATTGTAAACAGTCTTTCGCTCCAAGTATTTTACCCCTGCCACATTCAGAATTTGAAAGAGAGTAGTCCAGTCAGCATTGTGAAAAGCTTTCCCTAAGTCTACAAATGCTAGAAACATAGGTTTGCCTTTCCTTATTCTTTCTTCTAAGATAAGTCGTAAGGTCAGTATTGTTTCACGTGTTCCAATATTTCTACGGGATCCAAACTGATATTCCCCGAGGTCGGCTTCTACCAGTTTTTCCATTTGTCTGTAAAGAATTCGTGTTAGTATTTTGCAGCCGTGGCTTATTAAACTGATAGTTCGGTAATTTTCACATCTGTCAACCCCTTCTTTCTTTGAGATTGGAATTATTATATTCTTCTTGAAGTCTGAGGGTACTTCGCCTGTCTCATACATTTTGCTCACCAGATGGTAGAGTTTTGTCAGGCGTGGCTTTCCGAAGGCTATCAGTAGTTCTAATGGAATGTTGTCTACTACCGTGGCCTTGTTTCGACTTAGGTCTTTCAGTGCTCTGTCAAACTCTTCACGCAGTATCATATCTCCCATTTCATCTTCATCCTCTTCCATTTCTATAATGTCGTCCTCAAGAACATCGCCCTTGTATAGACCTTCTATATACTCATCCACCTTTCTGCTTTCCCTTCTTTGCTTAGAACTGGGTTTCCATCTGAGATCTTGATATTCATGCAAGTGGTTCTCTTTTCTCCAAAGGTCTCTTTAATTTTCCTGTAGGCAGTATCTATCTTACACCTAGTGATATACGCCTCTACATCCTTACATTTGTCCTCTATCCATCCCTGCTTAGCCATTTTGCAGTTCCTGTCGATCTCATTTTTGAGACGTTTGTATTCCTTTTTGCCTGCTTCATTTACTGCATTTTTATTTTTTCTCCTTTCATCAATTAAATTCAGTATCTCTTCTGTTACCCAAGGATTTCTATCAGCCCTCGTCTTTTTACCTACTTGATCCTCTGCTGCCTTCACTAATTCATCTCTCATAGCTACCCATTCTTCTTCTACTGTATTTCTTTCCCCCATTCTTGTCAATAGTTCCCTAATGCTCTCTCTGAAACTCTCTAAAACTTCTGGTTCTGTCAGTTTATCCAGGTCCCACTTCCTTAAGTTCCCACCATTTTGCAGTTTCTTTAGTTTTAATCTACAGTTCATAACCAATATATTGTGGTCAGAGTCCACATCTGCCCCTGGAAATGTCTTACAATTTAAAACCTGGTTCCTAAATCTCTGTCTTACCGTTATATAATCAGTAAGACGCTAAATGTTCTGAATGATTCATATTTCCAATTTATTCTCACACTTCTTCATTTATATAGAACTTTCACTGTTTTATAGAACCATATTAAAAATTAGGGACCTGCCACCCTTGGCGGAGGCACGGTTGCCTCCCCCCCCCCTAACCCCCGCCCCTACAACCGACTCTGACTCAGCTGCATTGTCCGTGTGAGGATGCTTAAACTTATCGCAGCTGGTTTACGTTTATCCATTTCGAGAACCCTTATGTACTTTGTATCTCGCACGCATCACCTGTAGCCGCGATTCGCCGCTGGAATGCTCTGCGTTCGCTCTCACCACGTTAAGCCGCTCGTTTAGCATAGACAAACCGGGTTGTTTCTGAACGTTCAGCAACACGTCAGAGATCAAATCAGCGCGTTGTACGTTAAATGCCGCGGCCCGTGGTGGGATGGTTCAGGAGTGTTGCAGTACAATATGCCTGGAAGGAGGTGCATCCGGCGGAACGCTGGTGGCGCGCGCGGCGCCGTGCTAGCCTAGGCGAGCCTACGTGATGGCAGACACGCGCCGTGGCCCAGTCTCTAGCTGCGCGTGGGCGGAAGCCGCCATCGACACGCAGGCCGACGTCTGACCCTGCCACGGCTCGATTTCGGCGATATTTTACTGTCGCGGGACACTCGGTAAGCCTACGGAACAAGATACTACTCATGTGCAGGGGACGTTGCCATTATACCGTGAAACTCCGCCTTGATAATGACTTCTGTTCCACAAGAAGGAGAGAGAGTCAGTCCGGAACGGCGCTGCTGCTACGGTCGCAGGTTCGAATCCTGCCTCGGGCATAGTTGTGTGTGATGTCCTTAGGTTAGTTAGGTTCAAGTAGGTCTACGTCTAGGGGACAGATATGTTAAATCCCATAGTGCTTAGAGCCATTTGAACCATTTTCTTTCTTTTTTTTTTTTTTTTTTTTTTTTTTTGTTAATTCCTCGTTCAGCCGAAGTCACTCATTGATAGTGAGACATATCTCGCAGTTCAACCAAATAACAGGGTTGTTAATAGCTACATTTCACCATTTCACGCCGCGCGGGATTAGCCGAGCGGTCTAAAGCGCTGCAGTCATGAACTGTGCGGCTGGTCCCGCTGGAAGTTCGAGTCCTCCCTCGTTTGTTAGTCCTTAGGATAATTTAGGTTAAGTAGTGTGTAAGCTCAGGGATTGATGACCTTAGCAGTTAAGTCCCAGAAGATTTCACACTCAGTTGAACAGTCGCCATTTCATCTGCTGTTCCACAGAGTTACAATACAGTTTCGTGATTTTAGCGGGCATGTCTAGGTACTCTTGGGTGTCTGAGGTTTCGTAAAAAGAGGAGCGTTTCCCTGCAACCGCGAGAAAACAGCTGTTGCCAACTCGGAAGACGGGAGTGTTAAAAATACATTCATCATGAAGACGTCGCGTGCCCGCCAAGCCTGTCGAGATACTCATAGTGTTTCAATGAGTGTCGTTTCCTCTCTTTCGACACACACACACACACACACACACACACACACACACACACACACACAGCCGGCCGGTGTGGCCGAACGGTTCTAGGCGCTCCAGTCCGGAACAGAGCTGCTGCCACGGTCACAGGTTCGAATCCTGCCTCGGGTATGGATGTGTGTGATGTCCTTAGGTTAGTTAGGTTTAAGTAGGTCTACGTCTAGGGGACTGATGACCTCAGATGGTAAGTCTCATAGTGCTTAGAGCCATTTGAACCATTTTTTTTGTTAACTGTCATAGACAGAAGTCCAAACTCTGCCTTGTGCTGCCACATGGTGAGTCCTATTCCAATTACGAAGATAGAGTACTGGTGCTACAGTAGTTTTTAATTTTTTTGTGCTTATGGTGCTAATTTGAAGTTCGTGATACATGAGTATAATGTGTCTACACGATATGTAAATAGCCCCATATGTTTTGTTAAGTATGTGCGGAGTATACATTGAAAAGCGAAAGACATATTTTACTCCTGTGGTTAAGAAGGCATATAATTTGTATTCTCGGTGCAAACAACTCTAAAGGCAGTAAATTCAACTAATTACTATTACCAACAAGTTAAATTGTAAAGAAGACATAGAAAATGTTGTGGGGAAATCGAATCAAATACTGTGTTTTAGTGGCAGAACAGTTAGAAATGCAACAGACATACTAAAGAGACTGCCTACACTACGCTTGTCCGTCCTCTTTTGGAGTACTGCTGCTTAGTATGGGATGCTTACAAAATAGGACTAACGGAATACATCGAGAAAATTCAAAGAAGGTCAGCACGTTTTGCATTATCGAAAAATAGGGCAGACAATGCCACGGACGTGCTACAGGATTTGGGCAGGCATCATTAAAACAACAGCGTTTTTTGTAGTGGCGGGATCTTCTCACGAAATTTCAATGACCAACTCTCCTCTTCTAATGCGAAAATAGTATGTTGACGCCGTCCTACCCTAGGGAGAAACGATCATCATAATAAAATAAGGGAAATCAGAGCTCGCACGGAAAGATGTCGGTGTTTGTATTTTTCCGCGCGCTGTTCGACAGTTGAATAACAGAATTATTGTGAAATTGGCTAGATGAACCCTGTTGCAGCCACTTTGCAAGGTAGCCATATAGATGTAGACGTAGGTCCCCTCAAGACTTGAAGGATACAAGTGGTGAACACGGAGAACGTTTACACCAGGGCTTTGTTGTAACGTAAAAGCCTTTTTTAGAGCTGTGGAACTACAGCATGTTGGCATAATGATGTTGGTTCTTAGAGACAGTGAAAAAAAATGATTAGAAAGAAAACGACCAAAAACGTTGTTCTTACTCTTATCCTTGGGCTAAATATTTCTCTTTCGAAGTTTTGAACATTATGTACATTTCATAAATAAGAAAACCTCTACTTTTTGTGTGTGATAGGAAAATATTTTTTTCTTATCCCTATTCTACATATACATCTACATACATACTCCGCAATCCACCATACGGTGCGTGGCGGAGGGTACCTCGTACCACAACTAGCATCTTCTCTTCCTGTTCCACTCCCAAACAGAACGAGGGAAAAATGACTGCCTATATGCCTCTGTACGAGCCATAGTCTCTCTTATCTTATCTTTGTGGTCTTTCCGCGAAATGTAAGTTGGCGGCAGTAAAATTGCACTGCAGTCAGCCTCAAATGCTGGTTCTCTAAATGTCCTCAGTAGCGTTTCACGAAAAGAGCACCTCCTTCCCACCCGAGTTCCTGAAGCATTTCCGTAACACTCGCGTGATGATCGAACCTACAAGTAACAAATCTAGCAGCCCGCCTCTTAATTGCTTCTATGTCCTCACTCAATCAGACCTGTTAGGGTTCCCATACTCTCGAGCAGTACTCAAGAATAGGTCGTATTAGTGTTTTATAAGCGGTCTCCTTTACAGGTGAACCACATCTTCCCAAAATTCTACCAATGAACCGAAGACGACTATCCGCCTTCCCCACAACTGCCATTACATGCTTGTCCCACTACATATCGCTCTGCAATGTTACGCCCAAATATTTAATCGACATGACTGTGTCAAGCGCTACATTACTAATGGAGTATTCAGACATTACAGGATTCATTTTCCTATTCATCTGCATTAATTTACATTTATCTACATTTAGAGTTAGCTATAATTGTTTACACCAATCCCAAATCCTGTCCAAGTCTTCTTGTATCCTCGTACAGTCACTCAACGACGACACCTTCGCGTACACCACAGCATCATCAGCAAACAGCCGCACATTGCTATCCACCCTATCCAAAAGATCATTTATGTAGATAGAAAACAACAGCGGACCTACCACACTTCCCTGGGGCACTCCGGATGATACCCTCACCTCCGATGAACACTCGGTATCGAGGACAACGTACTGGGTTCTATTACTTAAGAAGTCTTCGAGCCACTCACATACTTGGGAACCAATTCCATATGCTCGTACCTTAGTTAGGAGTCTGCAGTGGGGCACCGAGTCAAACGCTTTCCGGAAATCAAGGAATATGGCATCTGTCTGATACCCTTCATCCACGGTTCGCAAGATATCATGTGAAAAAAGGGCGAGCTGCGTTTCGCAGGAGCGATGCTTTCTAAAGCCATGCTGATGCATGGACAGCAACTTCTCTGTCTCAAGGAAATTCATTATATTCAAACTGAGAATATGTTCGAGAATCCTGCAACAAACCGATGTTAAGGATATTGGTCTGTAAATTTGAGGCTCCGTCCTTCTACCCTTCTTATATACAGGCGTCACCTGCGCTTTTTTTCCAGTCGCTTGGGACTTTACGTTAGGCAAGAGATTCGCGATAAATGCAAGCTAAGTAAGGAGCCAATGCAGTAGAGTACTCTCTGTAAAACCGAATTGGAATTCCGTATAAAGCCAACGGCCTTGCCGCAGTGCTAACACCGATTCCCGTCAGATCACCGAAGTTAAGCATTGTCGGGCTGGGCTAGCACTTGGATGGGTGACCATCCGATCTGCCGAGCGCTCTTGGCAAGCGGGGTGCACTCAGCCCTTGTGAAGCAAACTGAGGAGCTACTTGATTGAGAAGTAACGGCTCCGGTCTCGTAAACTGACGTACGGCCGGAGAGTGGTGTGCTGACCACATGCCCCTCCATATCTGCATCCATTGACGTCTGTGGGTCGAGGATGCCACGACAGCCGGTCGGTATCGTTGAGCCTTTATGGCCTGTTCGGGAGGAGTTTCTTTAATTTTATTCCGTGCAAATATGACACATAACGGCCTTGCCGCAGTGGCTACACCGGTTCCCGTGAGATCACCGAAGTTAAGCGCTGTCGCGCGTGGTCGGCGCTTGGATGGGTGACCATCTAGGCTGCCATGCGCTGTTCGGGGTGCACTCAGCCTCGTGATGCCAATTGAGGAGCTACTCGACCGAACAGTAGCGGCTTCAGTCAAGAATACCATCATAACGCCCGGGAGAGCGGTTTGCTGACCCCACGTCCCTCCTATCCGTATCCTCCACTGAGGACGAAAATGGCTCTGAGTACTATGGGACTTAACATCTATGGTCAACAGTCCCCTAGAACGTAGTTAGGTTTAAGTATAAACCTAACTAACCTAAGGACATCACACAACACCCAGTCATCACGAGACAGATAAAATCCCTGACCCCGCCGGGAATCGAACCTGGGACCACTGAGGACGACACGGCGGTCGGATGGTCCCGGTGGGCCACTCGTGGCCTGAAGACGGAGTGCAAATATGACACATGGAAAACCATAATTTTATCCAGAGGGTAGACAAGAAGTTTACTGTGTTGTAGAGTGCTTTAGCCGGATAAAGTCAGAAGGACAGTGGCTCACTGGTTGT
This sequence comes from Schistocerca cancellata, assembly GCF_023864275.1. Classification (NCBI taxonomy): domain Eukaryota; kingdom Metazoa; phylum Arthropoda; class Insecta; order Orthoptera; family Acrididae; genus Schistocerca; species Schistocerca cancellata. The sequence continues at coordinate 215,698,880 of NC_064633.1, read as the reverse complement.
GACGGTGTGGTTGCAGGACTCGCGCCTACACGCAGAGGCATGGAAGGAGGCGCTGGCCAACCGCAGGGCCAGTCGTGTCGCAGAAGGCGGCGCCCAGACGGCCGGCGTAAACGGAAGCTCCTGGGAGTGGGACGGGGGCGGCAACTCTACGCTGGAGGTGGAGGCGGCGTTCAACGACACGCTGGCGCTGCCGGACTACGGAGAGGGCTGGAACGGCACAAACGCCACCTCCCTGGGGGAGATGCCGGCGCGCAAGATGCGGCCCACGGCGCTCGTCTACGTGGCGCTGGGGCTGCTCGTGCTGGCCGTGGGGCCCGCCATCGTCGCCTTCAAGAGCTGCGACGAGAGGACGCGGCCCGCCTTCCAGAAGGTAGCGCGCTGCAGTCAAGTACATCCGTCCCCCAGTCCCCCATCCTGCTCCTCCTCCACCTCCTCCTCCGTAACTTATCACTTCCTAGCCGCCACTATCGGATCGCCGTGGTCGCCTCTGTCAACGCTATCTAGCAGAGCCGGTCACGGCGTGCCAAACTTCACCCGTGCAGCGTGTGCGGGCCGCGTGCGGCCTTTCACTCGGTTTTTCTCGGTGCTTCCCGGAAGAACCCGGAAGAGCATGACATTTGGTTTAGTATTGCAGTGCGGCACAACTCTCTGAGTTCGGCAGAATCGTGGTGTCACCGCTGTTGGTCCTTCGCTATTTGCTCCTGGTGTGAAGGACGTTCATAGATGCAGTGACAGTTTGCACAAAAAGAGGCAGTTTGTCGATTAATTGTCAGAATTCTAAAAATGAATGGGAAAGGCAGAAGAGAAGGATGGAAATTCAACATTTGCACAAGCGACTGGTGCTACAAATTTGTTCCATTGTCAGTAGGCAACAGTTTTCAACATAATCGAACGAAGAGTATGGAGACTACATACCAGATGTAGAAGTATGAAACCGGAATTCGCTTGCAACAATTACACGTCTCTTGTTTGAAACTGATAAACAATATTTTATTCAAAATAACCTCCATTGCTATTTATACATTTCTCCCACCTCCCTTGCAGTCTATGAAAGCCACGCTGAAAAAACAGTTCTTCTTTCGAAGCGAACCAGTCAGCGAGCCATTTTCATACATTTTCACACGAAGTGAAGTGTGTTCAGCGACAGCGCGTTACAATGATGCAAATAAATGATAATCGGACGGAGCCAAGTCTGGAGAATAAGTCGCATGCCCTAGTATTTCCCAAATGAACGCCTCGATCGTTTGTCTTGCTCGTTTTGCTGTGTGTGATAGGGCGCTATCATAGACCAATATGACTTTGTATTGCCTTTTTTCCATATTATGATCGTTTTTCACGTAATGGTCGATTTATATCGATTATTTGCTGTTGGTAGCGATCAGTGTTAACTGTTTACCAGGTTTTAGCAGCTGATAATACATGACACCCCACTGATCCCACCAAACACATAGCGTTGTCTTCTTTCCAAAGCAATTTGATCGTGCAGTGCATGTCGATGGTTTCCCTGGATTTACCCATGATTTAAGAGCTTAGAATTATCCAAATATATCCATTTTTCATCACCTGTCATTATTCGATGGAGAAACGACTTTTTTTATTATCTGGCGAGCAGCATTACACATGTGATCTTTCTATTTGCTTGCCGTTTTTCATTCACTTCATGCGGAACTCATTTTACTGTTTTCTGCACCTTTCCCATAGCTTTCAACCGAAGAGAAACGGCTTTTAGCGTCACATTCAGTGTTTTCGCGAATTCCTGTTGAGTTTGAGTATCATCTTCACCTAATAAGACCTGCAATTCGTTGCCTTCGAGTTTTTTTCGTTGGTTTACAGCGCTTCTCGTTTCTCACGTCAAAATCACCGCTTTTGAATTTTTTTGAGCCACTCGAAACACTGTGATTTTCCAAGAGCATGTTCGTCGAAGGCTTCGACAATCATTCGATGCGATTATGCAACAGTTTTTCTCAAATGATAACAGAAAGCCAATGCTATTCGCAAATCGTAGTTCGTAGGCACAAAACTCGACATTTTTACGGGTTTGAAACAAATACCAATGTATGGAACTTGGGTTACTGTGTGCTAACATTCGTCGTCAGCCGTTACAGGAAGCAGATGGCACCGCAGAAGCTGTCTCAAGGGCCCTTCACCGACGGCTAGCACCATCTATAGGGAAAATCCGGTTTCATAGTTCGACACGTGATATGTTACTGCAAATTACGTTGGTTACGTCAAGGGGAATGCCTGGAACGACTTTTTGATTTAAAACTCGCTATTGTTGAATTTATGAAGAAAAGAGGAGTGTAAGAACGAAAATTAGAGCACCCGGAAGGGATTGCAGGTTTCGCATTTTAACTGGACTTAACACCACACTGCCTACAGTAATACACCACAAAGTACCTTCTTTCTGATTTGATGGTGATGCGTGTAAAATGAAAATCGCTTTGTAGAAGGGCACATTCTGACAAAGGCAGTTCAGTTCCGTAAGGCCACTGCCGTTAAGGAAAACTTGACTTCTGAAGAATTCATAGTTGCCTTGAAAGAATTACGAGGATAGTTTTATAAGGGTTTTGAAGACACAGTCAACCTTAAATCTGTTTTCGAGCAGTTTATAAGACCGTTTGCCGTTTCAGTTGAAAGGGTCCCTGTGCACATGCAGATGTAACTGACTGACGTGCAAAGTAATTCCAGTTATAATGACAAATCTTTTTACCTTATAACTGCCCAGATCGTCTAAATTACTTCCGTCAGGTAGAGTTTCCAAATCTCCATAATGAGGTTGCAGAAGTGCAACAATATTTCGATAGACATGTGTGTGGAAGACCTTTATTCGATTATGAAACCAAATAATTCACGATCGAGTGGCAGTTTGAGTGCGAAAGTCTGTAAAATTGTCTGCGTCTGTTCGCATGCCAACAATTTATACCAGATAAAAATTATGTCTTCGGCGCAGAAAAAAATAAATAATACTGAACATTCTTTTTTTACCCTCTGTGTTGTTCAGAAATGTCAAATATAAAACTAAGTCGTAATCAGTGGAACTGCGTTACCTTTCAAATGAGGGGCGTTTGCAGCTTTCCCCTCTTCCTCCTCCTCCTTCTCGCGCTCACAGATGACAGCGTGGCGTGGCGATGGTGGAAACATGCAGCGGGGCTGAGCGCTTTGGCACTTGCGGCCGGACACGACCCGCGAGGGTAAACCTCGGCCACCCCTGGCTAAATAGCATTAGGAGTGGGATTAAATTTTAGGATGGAATAATATCAGCGATCAGATTCACTGGTGATGTCGCTATGCTCAGCAAAATCGAGGAACCATTACAGAACATACTGAATGAAATGTAAAAGGTGGTGCTCAATCTGCTTCATAATCGGAAAAAGCCTTTCACGCATCGTTGTTCATAGAAACATTGCATCACGTTTGCAATCTCACTATTGGGGACAGGAAACTCTTTCTGACTGGCCGTGGTGGCCGAGCGCTTCTAGGTGCTTCAGTCCGGTACCGCGCGACCGCTACGGTCGCAGGTTCCAATCCTGCCTCGGGCATGGATGTGTGTGATGTCCTTAGGTTAGTTAGGTTTAGGTAGTTCCAAGTTCTAGGGGACTGATGACCTCCGATGTTAAGTCCCATAGTACTCAGAGCCATTTGAACCATTTGAAACACTCTCTGCGGCTGATCCCGGCGGAGGTTCGAGTCCTCCCTCGGGCATGGGTGTGTGTGTTTGTCCTTAGGATAATTTAGGTTAAGTAGTGTGTAAGCGTAGGGACTGATGACCTTAGCAGTTAAGTCCCATAAGATGTACCACACATTTGAACATTCTGAAACTATTTCTGAGGGAAACAAGTAGAACTCATGAAGAGTTTTATCGCATAAGAATTTGTGTCTTTTAAACGGGAACTGCATTGCAGGTCGATCATTTCCATTTGCACATGTACAGGGGTGCTTTCAACTAAAATAACAAACGGTCTGGCAAACAGATAAAAAACAGATGTAAGACTGGCATTATCGTCAAAACCGTTAGAAAATTATTCTTGTAAATCTTTCAACGCTATAATGTGTTTTTCAAGATTCATATATTATTTAACGCTAGTGGGCTGTGGGAAGCGGGTGTTTTTTTCCGTAAGTTGCCCTACCTTAATGCGAGTTTCTTCTTAAAGTCATCCCCGGCAGATCAGAATTAAGTTTTTTCTCACACTGCAACGTCTGACTGTGGGTACTGTGCAGTCAAGTCCACCTACTGTGAGATGTCTGGATGTTCTGATTTTCGTTCGTGCTTACCTTCTTCCTTCAGAATCCCAACAGCTGCTGGTCTTAAATCGAAAAGTCGTTCCAGGCAATCCCTTTAAGTTAACCAACACCCTTTGGAGTAATATATATCGTCTCCATACTTTTCCTTCAGTTCCGACAAAAACTGACGATGTAATTATGTGTACAATTCAGAAAATTTACTATGCGTACCAACAATTTCATCATTTGCGGCATGCCAACCAATTTAGCTCGAACTGCTTCTTGACGTACACAACAATGAAATTCGTACAAATCATATGTCGATCGTTGTAACGTTTTACTCTTTCATCGTCAACTAAATTTTTCAATTCTTTCCGGATGGTATTGTAATGCCATTCGACTGAAATTTTACATCCCCTGAACAATGTGTCGTATTATCAGACAATTTTGTATGTACATTTAGGGACGTATGTGGACACTGTCGGCAAAATGTGCCGCGAATGAGTTCTTACTAAAGAAGTTATAGATTAGAATGTCATGCCTGACGCGCAGTTTTATTGCATGAATAACGAAAATGTAATAAGTGATAATTTTTTTTTCCTTTACTCATTTTGCAGGGGTTGTCAGCAAGAAAACGTTTCGTGAAGGTTGGAAATTATATGAAAAGTTTGTTGCAGGTCGCTAAGTGCTTTCATTCTCAAAGAACAGAGGAATAAAATCTGGCTATTCGCCCGTCTTGGGCTTCCCTTCTTTTTCACTCCCAACCCCTGTTCCTAGGTAGGTGGTTCTTACCCTCACAGCAATTCTTTAGAGACAGTAGGTGATACGTGTACCAAGTTCGGCAGAAATCGATCCAGTGGTTTAGGGGGGGATGTGAAACATGCATACACACACACATAAATGCGCACATCCATTATTAACATATACATTACTAAATAGCGCTTATGTCATATGGAATTATTTTTTGGGGTAATTCTTCTGATTCAAAAAGGATATTTTTGGCTCAAAAACGGGCTGTTCGAGCTATGTGTGGTGAAAGTTCGAGAACCTCTTGTCGACCCTTATTCAATAGTCTGGGAATTCTGACATTGCCTTCACAGTATATATTTTCATTAATGTCGTTTGCTGTTAGCAATATTAGCTTATTCCCAAGAGTTAGCAGCTTTCACTCAGTTAATACTAGCCAGAAATCAAATCTGCATGTGGAATGCACTTCCTTGACTCTTGTGCAGAAAGGAGTGCAGTATTCTGCTGCATCCATTTTCAATAAGCTACCACAAGAACTCAAAAATCTTAGCAGTAGCCCAAACTCTTTTAAGTCTAAACTGAAGAGTTTCCTCATGGCTCACTCCTTCTATTCTGTCGAGGAGCTCCTGGAAGAGCTAAAAAATTAAGCAAATTACAGTGCTACATTCTTGATTTCTTTCTTTAAACTAATGACGTGTCGCCTGAATATGTTTCTTATATTTCAATTTTCTACAATCGTGTTATAATTTCATGTATTGACTCGTTCCATGACCATGGAGACTTCTCCTTAATGTGGTCCCACGGAACAATAAGTAAATAAATAAATAAAATAAACACCACTGACAGCAGAATTCTGCGGAACCGAAAAATGTCATGGCTACTGCAAAATGCTGCCTCAAATTCCGGAAGAAACAGTGTCGCATCGTAATGCTACATGATGTGTCGCACTGTAACGAGTAGTTCCGAGAAGCACCGAGCAAAAGCCAAGACTTGCCGAGACCGGCTGAGCCTTGGGCGGAAGACGTGCAGCACATCGTGCCAGTGCAAGATTTTGCACATCATGGCCGACTCTTGTATACTTGCTCTAACAAGCCTGCACATAGTTCTGCTCTCTACCACGACGCCACGGTGTGTATTACGAATCGAGACTTGGAATGTTGCTTTATCCACTAATACGTGAGAATTTTCTGCAAGTCTCGTAGTTTTCGTGTAGTCCCGTTCTGAAGCCCTGGAAATACTTAAGAATAACCTTGTACTTCAATGATGAGATGTTCCCGGGTTATCAGCAGAGTCAAGACGTCGATCTGCGGCAATGTTTCGACGAGTTTCCTACTCGTCATCTTCAGTCAATGTGTCCGATTCAGGTCCAGTGTGTATCATTACAGAAGCTGGATCGCAGGCTCCTCTGTCTCGTCTGCAACGGCTGGGCCAATCGTGGGCCTCCGGGAGGGGTGTTGCGGATGGTGATAGGTGACACGGGTTCCCAGGTAGATGCCGTGTTTCTTGACTTCGCAAGGCGTTCGATACAGTTCGCCACAGTCGTTTAACGAAGAAAGTAAGAGCATATGGACTATCAGACCAATTGTGTGATTGGATTGAAGAGTTCCTAGATAACAGAACGCAGCATGTCATTCTCAATGGAGAGAAGCCTTCCGAACTAAGAGCGATTTCAGGTGTGCCGCAGAGGAGTGTCGTAGGACCGTTGCTATTCACAATATACATAAATGACCTTGTGGATGACATCGGAAGTTCACTGAGGCTTTTTGCGGACGGTAACGATGGAAAATTGTAGTGAAATGCAGGAGGATCTGCAGCGAATTGACGCATGGTGCAGGGAATGGCAATTGAGTCTCAGTGTAGACAAGTGTAATCTGCTGCGAATACATAGAAAGACAGATCCTTTATCATTTAGCTACAATATAGAGGTCAGCAACTGGAAGCAGTTAATTCCATAAATTATCTGGGAGTAGGCATTAAGAGAGATTTAAAATGGAATCGCTACGGTCGCAGGTTCGAATCCTGCCTCGGACATGGAGGTGTGTGATGTCCTTAGGTTAGTTAGGTTTAATTAGTTCTACGTTCTAGCCGACTGATGACCTCAGAGGTTAAGTCGCATAGTGCTCAGAGCCATTTGAACCATTTTAAAATGGAATGATCATATAAAGTTGATCGTCGGTAAAGCAGATGCCAGACTGAGTTTCACTGGAAGAATCCTAAGGAAATGCAATCCGAAAACAAGGGAAGTAGGTTACAGTACGCTTGTTCGCCCACTGCTTGAATACTGCTCAGCAGTGTGGGATCCGTACCGGATAGGATTGATAGAAGAGATAGAGAAGATCAAACGGAGAGCAGCGCGCTTCGTTACAGGATCATTTAGTAATCGCGAAAGCGTTACGGAGATCATAGTTAAACTCCCTTGGAAGACTCTGCAGGAGAGACGCTCAGTAGCTCGGTACGGGCTTTAGTTGAAGATTCGAGAACATACCTTCACCGAAAAGTCAAGCAGTATATTGCTCCCTCCTACGTATATCTCGCGAAGAGAGCATGAGGATAAAATCAGAGATTAGAGCCCACTCAGAGGCATACCGACAATCCTTTCCACGAACAATACGAGACTGGAATAGAAAGGAGAACCGATAGAGATACTCAAGGTACCCTCCGCCACATACCGTCGGGTAGCTTACGGAGTATGGATGTAGATGTAGATGTAGAGGGGTAGGGGGGATCGCGGATGGTGGTGAGGGGAACTCCCTGAAGATGACGAATAGGAAACTTGTCGAAACGTTGCTGCAGAACGACTCCTTAACTCGACTGATAACCCGAGAAGACTTCATCATCGAAATTTGCCAAGGAAACCTGCATTCCCATACAATCCTGTATTTCACAGAAAGTTATTTCTTGTTTGATTTTGTTTCGGGAATCTTGTTGTTCATTCCCTACTCCCCTTAATCTAAGTATACACACACCTGGAAGGATTCGGATGGCAATGTTTTCGAACAACTTATTTAATTTAATTTCGATTGACATACTTATTTTTTGGCATCGAGGCTTACGCCTGAGTGGCAGAGTATGAGTAAGCTCGGTGTCTGCCCGCAGGTGGAGACGCAGGACGCTCAGGAGGTGGAGGCGCCGCCCAGCTACGAGTCGGCGGTGGGCGAGCCGGCGCCGCGCTACTCCACGCTGTTCGGCTCCCAGCTGCGGCTCGACTTCCTGGCGACGCCGCCCCCACCGCCCCCGCCGCCCCCGCCACCTCCGCCGCCGGTCCCGCCCGACGCCGACTCCTACAACCTGCACGAGGTGACGGCTTCGACCGCGCTGCTCGTCGCTTCACCGTCGTGCTGCGAAGACTGCCGGAGGAACTCGTAGCCCAGCGCGCTATGCGTCGCATTATTTATTACTCTGCACCAGCTGCTCACAGCTCTTCTGCAGGGACTGGACTGACAGCTAGACGTTCACCAGTTAAGCTGGGAGCGATCCTTCGACTACACTGTAGCAGAGGATGGGGTGCTGCTTGAATATTCCCGGCTTTTCACGGAGCGACCACAGTCGGAATTTTAACAGCACACATTCAACCAACATAACCGTATTCCTGAAAGACGTAGTCCATACCTCGTTGTCGCGGCTTTCCTAGTCTATTTTAGAATACCTCATCACATGATATTCTCCTCAGTTCTCAACAGAATGTCTTAAAGTCTACCGTGTCACGGAAATTATGACCTTTCAGCAGTTTCTTCAGGTTAGGGAACAAATGATAGTCCGAAGGGGCCAGGTCAAGTTGGTTTCGGAGAGGTTCGCCCAATTACAAACGAGGGGCTTCAACTTGGCAGCCACAACTTGGGACGTATGTAAAGGTGAATTGTTGTGCAACAAAAGGAAGACTTTGCTCAACTATGCCGGAATTTAATCTTAATAACCTCCTTCAGCTGGTCGAGTAGGCAGTTGTGATTCCCCCTGGTTTTACTACAGCCCCGAGGTAGGCAATCGAGCAATAGATGGACGTCGTTTCTTTACCGCCTCTTTTTTGGGTGCGGAACTTTTTCGATCATGGGATATACTACGGGGTCTTTCCATGCTTTAGGGACCTTAAACAGGGAGCCAGGTTTCATATTCAGCCACGTGATTAGCCAAAAATGTCCTTTCTGGCATCAAAACAGGCTGAAGGAGCTGCGGTCGTTGCGACTCACGCCGTTTTGTTTTCAATATTCACATATTTCAGCGCCGACTTCATTGAAAGCTTCCTCATGCTTACGATATAACTAATGATGAAACTAGTTAGGCCCGGAGGGATATTCAGTGTCTCGCCTATCGTTTTGACAGATATCCGCAGGTCCTTAGTAACCACTTTATAGACAACATGGCTTATTGTCGGGTCTGTTGAGGTTGTGGGATGCGCACTGCGATCGTTCAACTTGAATGGTGAAATGTTTGCTGTGCAAAAGAAACACCCATGGTCTGAGAGTGCAATGGGATGAAAGCGTTTGCCTCAGTGTTTATGGCATCTCAGTGTGAATGTCCTTCGGAGATTATCTTGGAGAAACGAAAACTTAATGAAGCCCCTTGTGTCTTTACCATCTCGCATTCTATCTACAATTAACGATCGACAGAACACGTGTGATATATTCACAAGATGTGAAGCATTCATGTGGTGCTAAATTCATTTTTCAGTTCCGACTCTAGTGAGCCAAAGGCATGAACTTTACAGCCCCCTCCCCCTTTTCGAAACTCTCATTGCCAAGTGTCAGAAGAACGTAGTGTCTCTTTTCTCTTTTCACTATGTCGCTGCTTGTAATACCGTAGCTTACTGAGTAGTCGATTGAACGACACTATCCCAGCAAAAGATCGAATCCTTAAAGGAGACGAAGGTGCCGCTGAGGAGAGATATACTGAGGGGTTACGAGTCACTGTGACGTCACCGACACCTAGAACGAACAACGTAAACCCGAATGAATGCTTCCCGCATTACATACACTGAGTACGCTGACACTTGGTGCTCGCCGTTACGGAAAGGGTGCAATGAAATTTCTCTTATTGATGATGAAATGATTTTCTTATATTACAAACGACACATTTGCTTCGATATCTCGATAGATAAAAATGTTTCGACTATTGACGACATTTTGCGAATAACACTTGATACAATATTGTTTCAATATCCATAATGATTTTGAAATATCAGGGGCGCTATGACTAAAAGGAATCGGTGTTTAAAATGCACCGCGCTGTTATATCAATGGCAACGGCTTTGCCGCAGTGGATACACCGGTTCCCGTCAGATCACCGAAGTTAAGCGCTGTCGGGCGTGGCCGGCACTTGGATGGGTGACCATCCAGCCGCCAAGCGCTGTTGCCATTTTTCGGGGTGCACTCAGCCTCGTGATGCCAATTGAGGAGCTACTCGACCTAATAGTAGCGGCTCCGGTCGTAGAAAACCATCGTAACGACCGGGAGAGCGGTGTGCTGACCACACGCCCCTCCTATCCGCATCCTCAACCGAGGATGACACGGCCCGGTGGGCCACTTGTGGCCTGAAGACGGAGTGCTTTTTTTTGTTATATCAATCCCTGCAACACAACTGATGCTGTTACTGAGAAGACCACATCCATTCAGCTGCTGTATGGTCAGTCTTATCGATGGTACTCAAATACTATAGTCACTCTAATTTTAGAGTATGGCCAATAGCCTGTGTACCGTGTGCAGCAAACTGTAGAGTGCGTAGGTAATCAACGTTTGAGTTTGTAATGTAAAAGGAAACTTGGTTATATATCAGAGTACATTACTCCTAGAAGGAAATGAACACAAATTATTCGTGGAAAGTAAGTTTCCTCTGATGAATATCTGAAGAAAAGTCGTATGTTAATTACTAGGGCAATAGTGAGAACGAGTCTCCGATGTATAGACCATCTGCGGAAAACAATGATTTTTTTCTGCAACTATAATAAAAGAATTGCGAAAATTCAAATTTGTAGCGAGAAGCTCAGTCATTAGCCGTGGGAAGCTGTATTTTTCAACCTTAGACTGTTGTGTTTGAAAACGGTAGCAAGTCATGTTAAATACAAGTGACAGCAAGTTGAGACGGGCAAAGAACTTCCAGACTTCAGCAGTTTAGTTGTACATTACGTATAATTTATCACCAGTATTTGCTGAGATGTAAACAGAGAAAAGTATTAGGAACGAGAACGGCACTGTTTGCTTTAGCATCGCCCTCGTCATTGGCTCCATAATTCGAAAAACCTGTCGTAACGGTGTTAAGTCGAATAGCTACGAGCATCTATTCTGGAAAATAAGACTATTGTCGCAGATCTAACAGATCCTTTTCAGGCTAACCATAATACGCAGAAGCATTATTGGTCAATTAAAGTTAGAATTTCAGTTACAGATACAAGATACTAGTAAGCAAGAGGTGTTATGCGAGGTTTAAGCGGCCCTACGATCTTGATTGATGACAAGAATAATATCATAACAGAAATGAGTATCGCAGTTGCTTCAATTAAACACATTCAGGAGGTGTGATGGTATTATAATGAGAAACTTGTGAAGCATTGTTTTTATTTACTCATTCGTCTTAATTTGTACATTCGCGATGTAAGTTAAGTTTTGTACAGAAATTATTCAAGTATTGTAAATAAAATGTATCTTTTGTAAAGATAATATTTTGAATAAAAGATCTAAATTAAATAATGTATTGTGTGCTAATGGAACAAGGTACACATTCTGATAGACTACCTGTTGTTTTATTGTCGATTGAGTGTGTCTCTGTTATTTTCTTCCACTACCTCTAAATGGAACTAGAGATGAGAGGTTACAGAATTAAGACCTGTATTTCGGTTTCAGTGGACTGGTAACAACAGTGTGGCGAACGATGTTCTGCGTAGCTTGGACAGACATTCCCAGCCACGCATTCACAAGGAACTCCCGAGTGCTGGTTTCAATGTGATACAAAATTCCGTCGGGGAACACTGAATATAAAAGCAAGTAAAGAGTAAAAAATTTAAGCTGCGAGCTCGCAGCTCAGCTTAGGGAACTTTTGTGGCAAATCCTGTCGAAATATTGCAGGGCAGGCCATGTGTGTGTGTGTGTGTGTGTGTGTGTGTGTGTGTGTGTTTGTGTGCGTGTGTGAGCAGATGAGACTGGTGTATTTTCAGTTCGTAAAGGTGAATTAGGTGATACTGTGCCAGACGCGCACTGGCATTCCTTCAGAATTGTTGGAGATGAGTAACGGCTGGTGCAGTTAGACGGCGAGATACCTTTGGATGGCCCCCTTGGCTTAGCAATTGCACTCTGTCGCATCTTGACATGGAACTCTCGCCAATGGTAACTGGGTTAGAGTTTCCAGTAAAACCTTAACATTTAGTGCACAAACCTCTCAATGTAAAACTGCGAAAGGAATTTAGTAAGTATGGCAATACTTTTTTTCTCGGACAGTTTCGACTGAATGAATGCGGAATTTGTTGTGGGACATCGTCGCTTATTTCCGCTTCGGCGCCTGATGTTTCATGAAGTTCAGATAGGCGGCGCTATACGTAGCCCTCTAAATGGCGTCTGTAACAGAGGTGAGTTCCAAGTAGAGAGCTGTTACTCAGTTTCTTTTGGCAGAAAACCAGAGGATCGCAGATACTCATAGACACTTGCACAGAGACCAGGCAGTGAACTAAAGCACGGTGAGTCGTTGGTCGATGCGTCTGTCATTATCGCAACATCGTCGCACAAGCCTATCCGATCCTGCACGTGCCGGTCGGACGCACACAGCTGTGACAGTTACGAACTTGGAACGTGCGGACACTCTCATTCGAGGTGACCACAATCAAACACCTCGTTGCTCAACTGGTCGTCTCTGTTGGTAGTGCTGACACATTCGTCCACCAGTTGGGGTGGGTGCTCAAAGGCTTGTGCCCGATGGGTTCCGAGTCACCTAACAGAAGACGTGAAGATGATGATGATGATGATGATGATGATGAAGATGTTTGGTTTGAGGGGCATACAACTGCATGGTTATCATCACCTGTACAAATTCCCAACCATTTCTCAGTCCAATCTCGTCACTTTCATGAATGATGATGAAATTATGAAGACAACACAAGTTATAAAAAGCAACGAAGGGCCATCTGTCCGGCACTGCCTGCGCGTTACACGGCTAATGGCGACAATTTGCTGTCGAACATTATCAGAGGCGATGGTAAATGTCACTTCAAGCTGGAAACACAACGGCAATCCACGGAGTGGCCCCACACCACCTCTCATCAAGAAAAAGTTCAAAGCCGCACCTACAGCCGGTAAAGTCAAGGCGATGGTCTTCTGCAACTCTGCAGGTGTCATTCTGTTTGATGTCCTCTCTCACGGTGCGACGATCAACTCTGAAGTGTATTGTGCTGCCTTTAGAAAACTCAAGAAACGACTTCAGCGTGTTGTTCGACACAAAAAAGGCAGAACACCCGAGAGGAGCTCACAAAACTTCATTGGACTGCTCTTCCTCATCCATCCTACACCCGGATCTCGCACCTTCCGACTTCCGTCTGTAAGGCACAATGAAGGATTCATTCCACGGGGCAGCCGAAGTGGCCGTGCGGTTAAAGGCGCTGCAGTCGGGAACCGCAAGACCGCTACGGTCGCAGGTTCGATTCCTGCCTCGGGCATGGATGTTTGTGATGTCCTTAGGTTAGTTAGGTTTAACTAGTTCTAAGTTCTAGGGGACTAATGACCTCAGCAGTTGAGTCCCATAGTGCTCAGAGCCATTTGAACCAACCATTCCACTGGGAGCAGTACGTGGATGACGGTGAGGTTACTGATGTAGCAAGACGTTGGCTCCGGCGTCGACCAGTAGAGTGGTAGCATGGGGGCGTAAGGATGTCGCATGAAACGGAGAATGTTGGTGGTATGTTTTTTGGTGGTAAGTTCCTATGCGACCAAACTGCTGAGGCTTACACTCTACTTAATCTAACTTAAATTAACTTACGCTAAGGAAAACACACATACCCATGCTCAAGGGAGGACTCGAACATTGGACGGGGGAAACACGCGAACCGTGGCAAGGCGCCTCGGACCTCACGGCTATCCGAAGCGGCGAGCATGTTGAAAAATAGTGTTTTGTAGCCGAGAGAATCCATTGGAATCCTGAATAAAGCCAACCTGATTTCAGAACAAAATGTGTTGCATTACTTCTTGAACGCCCCTCGTAGGTTGCACCTGTTTTCCAGAGTCCTGACTTCAGCATCGCTACTAAATATTAAAAATGTGCAAAATATTTATGTTTTATGTAAGTAACAAAATGTTGATGTTAGCGTATCGTTAATGGGTAGCCATTAATTTAAAACATTCGGTGTTGGATGTAATTTTGATTTGCATTTGACAGTGATTTATATTGGGACTCTTTTAATAAATGTTGGCTAGTTGGTACAAAATTGTAATATAATGCACGTCATTAGGCATTAGGAGGGAGTGGCATGGTATGGAATAGTTGTTAGCGACAGCCAATAGGAAGTAAGCTGAAGGAAGTAAGGCGGGAGGGGGGGGGGGAGGATGCATAGTAAACTGGGGTTTGGTTGTCAAGAGGACAAGAACCTGCTTTTTAGACTCTGAAGAATGAGGCGCTCTGTCTCCAGCAGGCGAGTTTGTGACTTTCGTGCGATTTATTTTCGGGTGGCAAGTGGCCGCCTAGTGCAAATGTTACTGATTACTTCGCGAGTCCATCATTTTCCCACGAGTGAGAATGCAGAGTAACCTTAAAACCTTCACACTGACGAGTATTCACACGCATTGTATACATAACTGTCTCATCACTTAGTCGTGAATTGTAAGGAACACCTAGATTCTGCTTTTGTGAATTTGGCTACTAGCTGGAGTTTACTGAGATGTCTGGCGCCACTACTACAGTTATATTTTCAGTTAATAAACTCTGAACTTCAAAGGTATTGCTGCATATCACTTACCTCATTGATCTGCTAGTAGTTGTAACCAAGGGTAGTACAAGTGCGAGAGAGCAACTTGTAATCCACCTAATGTGACCTAAAGTACGTATAAAAGGATAAAGAGACAATACAAGTACTTAATGGGTCTTGCAAAGTCAACTTCACGAGTATTATTGAACATCCAGAGGATTCATTACGAAGGTAGCTATCTAAGTGCCAACTCGAAACAAGGAAAGAGGAACACTTCTTCTCACCAGGAATGCCCTCTTTGCTTACGCTTGTCTGCTTTTTATGTCCTCCACGGTTCATCTGTCATATATTACTTTGTTTCCAAGGTAGCAAAACTCATCACTTCATCTAATCCGTGTTCCCCAGTTATGTTAAGTTCATCACTAAATCTTATTTCTGTTACTACTCACTACTTTCGTCTTTCTTTGGTTTACTCTCAGTCTATATTCTGTGCTCAGCAGACTGTTCATTCCATACAATAAGTCTTATAGTTCTTCTTAGCTTTCAAGAAGTATACCAGCTACAGCAGGAAGTCATACATAGACACTCTTTCACTCTGAATTATAGTGGAACTTCTGAAGCATTCTTTTATTTTGGTCACAGATTATTCCTTCTTCTATGGACAGATTCAACAGTAGGAGACAGACCACATCCCAGTCTTACACCGGTTTTAATCCGAGAAGTTCATTATTCGCCTTCCATTCTTATTGTTTATTCTCGGTTGTTGTACTTGTTGAGTGTTACCCGTCTCTCCCTCCACTTTACTCCTGTTTTTCTCAGAATTTCGACTATATTACACCATTTTACGTCGTCGGATGCTTTTTCAAGATTGTAAAATCTTAATTTTCTGTTCTTCTGTTATTATTCCTATCAGCAACTTGGATGCACGATTGTGCGATAATTCTCCCATTTATCTGCCCTCGCTATCTTTGAAATTGCGTGGATGATATTTTTTCGAAAGTCTCATGATATAAGTCTCATAGATTCTACACGTCAACTTGAATAGTTATGCAATTTTCGTTTGCCCCAATGATTTCAGAAATTCCATAGGAATATTATCTATGCCTTTTGCCTTATTTGATCGCAAGTCTTCCAAAGATCTGTCAAACACTGACTGTAATACTGGACCTCCTACGAATTCCCAATAAAGTTTCATTTCTTCCTGTAACACATCAGCAAACAGTTACTCCCACACATGGAGGCTTTCAGTGTATTACTTCCATCGATACGCCCTCCCTTCTACATGTAACAGCGAAATTCCCCCTGCTTTCTTAATGTTGACACCTCTGCTTTAGATTTCACCAAGGGCTGTTTTGACTCTACTTCGCCGGCCGCAGTGGCCAAGCGGTTAAAGGCGCTACAGTCTGGAACCGCACGACCGCTACGGTCGCAGGTTCGAATCCTGCCTCGGGCATGGATGTGTGTGATGTCCTTAGGTTAGTTAGGTTTAAGTAGTTCTAAGTTCTAGGGGACTTATGACCACAGCAGTTGAGTCCCATAGTGCTCAGAGCCATTTGAACCATTTTGACTCTACTTCATGCTGTGTTGTCCTATCGATGACCATTTCTTCATCGACTTCTTTTATTTTTCTGTTGCTATTTCGCTTTATCTTTCAATCAGTGCCTGTTTAGTTCGTTCCTCGGTTACGCATGGTGCTATATTCCTGTCGTTAAGGAACCTTGTGCACCTTCTTCCGTCGATCAGTTGAAGTTGTAATTTTACCCTCCCACACATCACGATTAGATATATCTGTCCCTAAGAGGTTCGAAAGCTTCGAGAGGCGTAAGATACCCAAAGAATAACTTTTTGCTTATCTTCATTTTCTCTCCTTGTTGTTGGCTGCAGTTCTCGCGTCTAGGTGTACATCCTTGAGGCTGTAAGTTCTTTTATAACGTTGTGGGTTCCAGGACAAAATAATAAAAAAAAGAAAAAAACAACAATTACATTGTTACTGACGGAACTGAAATAAAATACGTGTATTTCCATCAGAAGCATGCCCGCTACTACTTGCATTCTGCGGTACTAACAATATTCCAAAGAGTTTACAAAGCAAAAGAGTTTACAAACTTCCTTGACAAAAGAAGAACGTTTACTAATTTATATCATTATTTTATAAATGAATCCAGAACTAAATTTAATAATTAATGTTACATTGTGAAATTAATAATAGGAATTTTAAGTATGCCAGATATTTCGTAGTTTCAAACATTTCTAAAAGAAGAGTAATTTTATCTGTATGTACACAGTACTAACAAATTAATTTCTTTTTATACATTTTAGCCTGAAATATAATACATCATATTAAAAATCATTTGAAATTATTTTAGTGAAGCAGCAGAGATAATTTTAATCCATACAAGATTTAAAATATCTTTCGTTATCTCCTATTTCTATAAAAAAAAAAAGTAATGTTAGAGGAGCGTTTCCTATTAATATCCCCCTCACAAAATTTGGAAACTGTGTGTTTACAACATTTTGTGACAGACTACAAGGTCTGCCAAACAATGTACAAAGCGGTGCCCAGGATAGCATATAGATTTAGAAAAGTATCTAATACACAACATATTACAGAAAACATGAGAAAAATATCTACTATACAAATGGTAATCTATACATATACCAGAATATGGCATTCAGATTTTCAGATCTGTGGAACATATTTGTCACAAGATAAATAATACAAAGTCAAAACTACAACATTGCAACACTAAACTATAGAAATAAATAATACAAGTAAATAACAAGAATTAAAACTTCTAAGTGACGATCCATGCAATCAAACCTTCAAAATCTTCAAAAGAGAGGAGAAAAATTTCAGAGCCTAAGTGTACAACAAGTAAGCCAACTCTAAAAACTCACAACGACGCGTATAGACCAGAAGAATATACTGAATGATGAGTAGGAGTCCATCAGCCACATAAAGCATGGTATTTAAGGATATGCTGATTCATTATAGGACAAAATAATGTAAAAATATTAGGATCCTAGTTTACGACGTGGAGATAGACCCATGACTCCAAACCACACTGGGTACAAACCAGCAAAAAATCTTTTGACACAAAAACAAGAATAAAGTTCATAATCATATCAATAAGTTTGGTTATATGCAAAGAGTAATTGTAAGAAGCATATAGCCTCAATCAATGATTGTAGCTCTCCTTGAGTACACACACAAACACAGTCGTGATGACTAGAGATACACAAAACACAGTTAAGCGTGAGTCTGTCCACAACTCAAGATCAAATTAGATATAATATTGCAACACTTAGGATAAATAGAGGTAAACCTAGTCATAATTAGCTTATAATGATGACACAATCCACTAGCTTGAGGACCAAAAGCACATATTTATACATCTTGTTATACTGTCTATACTAGTAAGTGTCTTCCACACTATTTGCTAACTGCCTATACAAACTAACCTACTCACAAAAAGACTTAGAAGATTCATTTACAACTGATAAAAAAATACAAACTGATATAAAGTTACATAATGTATTGGAAAGTCAATCCCCCTACTTGAAAAAACATGCATTTATGCAGAATAACACTGTCTTTAGCAGTCTCGGCTAATAGTTCACAAATACGAGTATCAGTCACAACACTGCTGTAATTGGCAGATGCTTGAGTACGTTACCCAGCACCTATGATCTCTTGTAAGTCGACTGGTCCAGCAGAGTACAGCCATAGAGCAGTGTGGGGAGTTGATCCACCCACATCTCTCAGTTCCTTCCCTAGAGTTCTTATCACACACTCCAACAGATAAGCAGCTTCCTGTCTAGCCTGAAACATTGTTTTGTGTACTAAATATGCTGCTCAGTACCTTCTTCACACTACACAAGATATGCTCCCTTTAGTCATTTTTCAAAGTCAGTTATATGGGACTATGTCAGGTGCAATTAAAAAGTGTTCACATATGGAATATTAATAAACAGAGTTAAATGCAATAAAAAATTGACTAATAAGGTATTACACACAGATATGCTCAGATACTATTCGTAATTTTTGCAGTACAAATTATGAACATTGTCCCATTCCAAAATTGTACAAGGATCTACTCATTTCATCTCATGGCATTCATGTATCAAATTCTAAAGCAGATATCTGTTACAGAACAAGTTACATTTTGTATCCTTAATTTTAACTCAGTCAATAGATAACACAGAACATTAAAAATTACAAAATATTACATACTAAATTCCAGACAAACAAAACACAGTTTACATAGTCATATAAATTTACAAACACAGTGAACATTTTCTTATCGACTAGGTATCAATATGCATTCATGTACCAAGGTCTTGTCATTTATACTAGATGTTAACAGTACTTGACATTGTACATACTTGCTTTGCCTATCAGTATCTCCTCTTATCTTTATACATGCAAAGGGCATTTCCACAAAATTCTTACTATACTTAATCTTGTATCTAAATTGTTCAAATAGACCACAAATTGGGCTACCTGTATCAAACAGTTCCCTTCCCACTGTGCATGGGGGCTTATTTAAAATAAATATGAATGCAATGCAAATACTTTTTAATTTTCTGTCGCTGTATGTCCGATTACGCTGTTTCGTAAACGGCTGGCCCTGACTAGTATTAGTACGCAATCTGACTGCTTAGAATGACAACAAAGAATGTAAGAAAATTTTCGTTAACACAGTTAATTAATTAAGTCCCCAGCAACTATAAAACCTACGAAACCAACAAAGCACAAGTGTAGCTGTTCTGTATGTGGTAGTATGACTCAACGCACATCTGGCACGGTTCTTCTTCAACAAGACAAGAATTTTTAAATAGCAATTATACTGACGTGATAAAAGAAAATTACAAATACTATAATTGTGCAAGAAAACCAAAATTACACTCTAATACAAGAACACAAGCCAGATGCTTTGTTGACTGAACCTGTAATGACACATTATTCAGGTCACTGAAAGAATAAAAGAATAAAAGAAAATACCTCCATATATATTGACGAAATGCACTCTGACCATTACAACATCTGCTATCTCTCCCATCAAACCACTGCATAAAACATGGAACAACACTCTCCACTACCACATCTCACTCTGACTTCACGACAAGCAGTGTCCACCACAACTTCTCGGTAAGCACTGCCTGCCGCTACGTCTCAATAAGCACTGCCAGTGGAGGCGGCGGAACAATACTCTCTGGCGCGATCTTTGACGCTGTGGCTCAGTGTAGCCACCTTTCATATGCCCTTCCTCCTCGGGCTAGAATTTGATGGTATTTTTGCCAGCATTGGTGGTGAAAATACCACCAAATTCGTCAAAAAAATAGAGACAAAAATAAAAGATAATATTAATACGTAAATATCATATAACTAGATAAAATTTTGGCTTTGCACTGACCTTACAATAGCCTAATATATAAAATACAGTAAGGAATACAAATTCTTTCATACATATGACTTTACATAATAGTTTACACAAATATCATGTGGTTAAACAATTCAATCGATAGCGTCAGCAATGACGAATATGAGCAGGTAAGAGTCTTATAACTTTTCACAAACAGTAATACACAAAAAATCAGTTTATACAAATATTCACATAAAATGCTTTCATAACAGGTACTTGACAGTTCCAGCAGTAGCACCCAGCATTGTGGAACAGGTGAAGACTCCAACAGGTGACATCATTTCAGTAGAAGCAGTTCATCAGTGGCACCCAGCAATGTCGAGTAGGTGCAGACTCCAACAGGTGACATCATTTCCGTAGAAGCAGTCCATCAGTGGTATCCAGCAATGTTGAGTAGGTGCAGACACCATCAGGTGACATCATTTCAGTAGAAGCAGTCCATCAGTGGCACCCCGCAATGTGGAACAGGTGCAGACTCCAACAGGTGACATCATTTCAGTAGAAGCAATCCATCAGTAGCACCCAGCAATGTTGAGTAGGTGCAAACAGCAACAGGTGACATCATCTCAGTAGAATCAGTTCCATCAGTTGCACCCAGCATTGTGGAATAGGTGCAGACACCATCAGGTGACATCATTTCAGTAGAAGCAGTCCATCAGTGGCACCCAGCAATGTTGAGTAGGTGCAGACACCATCAGGTGACATCATTTCAGTAGAAGCAGTCCATCAATGGGACCCAGCAATGTGGAACAGGTGCAGACTCCAACAGGTGACATCATTCCAGTAGAATCAGTTCCATCAGTGGCACCCAGCAATGTTGAGTAGGTGCAAACAGCAACAGGTGACATCATCTCAGTAGAATCAGTTCCATCAGTTGCACCCAGCATTGTGGAATAGGTGCAGACAGCATCAGGTGACATCATTTCAGTAGAAGCAGTCCATCAATGGCACCCAGCAATGTTGAGTAGGTGCAGACACCGACAAATGACATCATTTCCATAGAAGTAGCTCCATCTGTGCACCCAGTATTGTTGAGTAGGTGCAGAGAGCAACAAGTGACATCATTTCAATAAAGGCAGTTCCATCAGTTGCACCCAGAAATGTCGAGTAGGTGCAGACACCATCAGGTGACATCGTTTCAGTAGAAGCAGTCCATCAGTGGCACCCAGCAATGTTGAGTAGGTGCAGACTCCAACAGGTGACATCATTTCAGTAGAAGCAGTCCATCAGTGGCACCCAGCAACGTTGAGTAGGTGCAGACAGCAGTCCATAACATTCACTATCACTGATCACACTGTTCATCAGCAGAAATTAAATATGTCCTAGTGGCACCAATCATGTAGAAAAAGTACAAGTAACAGTCCACAATATTCTTTATCACTGATCACACAGTTCATCAGCAGAAATTAAACATGTCCTAGTGGCACCAATCATGTAGAAAATGTACAAGTAACAGTCCATAATATTCACTATCACTGATCACACAGTTCATCAGCAGAAATTAAACATGTCCTAGTGGCACCAATCATGTAGAAAATGTACAAGTAACAGTCCATAATATTCACTATCACTGATCACACAGTTCATCAGCAGAAATTAAACATGTCCTAGTGGCACCAATCATGTAGAAAAAGTACAAGTAACAGTCCATAATATTTACTATCACTGATCACACAGTTCATCAGCAGAAATTAAACATTTCTAAGTGTCACACATCATGTTGAAAAGTGCAGGTAACAGTTCATAATATTCACCATCACTACTCAGACAGTTCAAGCATGAACAATAGTTTGAATACACATACAAATGCTTTTACACTAAACATACAAATCATAACAAACACACAAATGATATCAGATAATTGTCATACTGCTATTACAAATACACAAACATCAGTAAACCTATAATATTTATGGGTGTCAGTGCAAGCCACTACAAACAAATAAAATAATATTTAGGAGATAGGTGGGTAGGATTGGGAAAGGAAAACACACAAAACACACTCACTCATCTTTCATCCACATTAAGTACTACTGTGTAATTGTATAGTGTTAACTGTGTACATGCACTTCTGTCAAAATTTCATGTTCATCATGTGTATCAAGTGGTAGTGGCAGCAATGTATAACAGTCAATAATAGTTAAGTCAACGTCATAGTCATCATGTCAAGACCAATGTTTGCCAAGCCAGATCAAAATGTACGGTTGCTGAACAACTGTCAGTGTGTCAAGATATGCAATGCTTCCTCTCTCCAAAAAAAAGTACATACTGCTTAGTGATTCAACAAAGTGTGTGTAGACAATTTTCCTTCCATTTTAGTGTTTTAGTCTGCTATCTTCATCCTCCTTGTTCCATATAGACAAAAAAAAATATATGCATCTCACTTATTTTACCTCTTATACACCAAAACTCCAATCAACTTCATATAATCTCAATACCTCAATAATACCTCTTCAATACGTCGATACATATAAACCTTATTGCCAGTATCATTTCACTTCCATAACAACTCTTTCCTCTAGTCAGTCTCCTCAAATAAGTACAGATAAAATCCTAATGCAAACCTCCTCATCCCATACAATCCGAAGACACACTGTCAACACACAACCTCTGTGTAATCCATCTGACCAAAATCTTCTACTCATTATGAATTATAAACAAAGAATGCATACATGACCTCTAACAGACTTAGTTCGAATAACTCTCAGTAATTAAGTACGATTACGGAGTGTGAATGATCCTAATATTTCACAGTGTGTACACCACTTCAAGAATTATGGCAAATAGAAGCAAACATGTGGAGTATTTCTGTGTCAAGTGTCACTTCCTATTTCAATTGCTCACGAAAAATGCAGTGTAATAACTGTCAATGGTCTAAACCTAGTTTTGGTATGTCATGTCGTTAGCTTCCTTCCTATTAGCATACATTTATACAGCTTCCATAAAACCTCCAGCTCATGTGACTTCTATGACGTTTTTTGTACTAAAGTCGCTCGTCGAATTACTGCAGTTCATTTTCTTATGTTAAAATATAAAGCACTGAGCGTAAGCAAAACAAGCAATAGCGAGTAAATATACCAGTAGTGAACAGAATGTCAACAAGTGGATGCAGCACAAATCTTACAACGAGGCTCTGCCAAGCGAACAATCTGTAATTAATACAATAGTGTGACCTAAACTCTATGTTCATACACAGTATATCAGCATTTCTATATACCAAATTAAAGTATAGTTATGACAACAAGCAGAAATGTGTAAATATGCAATCCATACGCATAGCAGTAAACATATATCTTACGTACTAAACAGGTCATTAGCATAGTATCAGCGTAAGCAAATAAATGTTCATATGTAATCTTAATAAGTAAACATGAAGGCGCAAGCAAATAAGTAAACATGAAGGCGCAAGCAGATAAATCACAAAGTATAACTTACATACCTAACCACATCAGCACAATTAATCAGGTGACAATTATAATTTAAATAAATAGGCACAGCAGGCACATAATTAAAAAATATGACATCAGTGAAAAAGCAGTGCAGCCAAGCGATGCATAATATACACAAGTTACAACCCAGTTCATTAATAATCATTGTCAAAATCAGTTAACGTACGCAAGCACGTCGCTTCACAAGTAATTTCATAGAACATGTAATTAGCACAAGGTATGAATCACGTAATCGCGAGTAGTAAATTACGTCTAAAGTACGTACCTAAGTGGAAATATGTTACCTGAAAAATAAACTCAATTAATAATTACCTTTTTAGTTTATTACTTTCTTCTTCGAAATGTCATTTTTCCTGAAATTTTCCCGATAGCAAGTCGTCTTAACGTCGGACACGCACAGAATTTACCTGAAGTTCTTAAATATGTTATAGAACCGTATCCTGAAAAATACTGAATGTTAATAACATAATTCATCAAGTCATTATAGCTTTATACTGATTTTATTCGGAGAAAGACTGTGTATTTGTTTACGGCTGTCAGTGCATTCGCACCGAGCGCTCGATCAGCTGTTGGCGCGTGACGTAGAAAGCAATTGTTTGCGGTCAACGACTGCCTTGTGCGGCGCGCAGACTTGACTGTTGCTTTGAGTATCTGCCGCCGCCGGAACACGGCGCGGTATCCTTGCATTCTCCGTGTGTTTACATACAACTGTTAGTTTCTCAAAAGTATGTCATTCTACAAAAATTTTTCAAAAGTATATCATTCCACAAAAATTTTAACGTTAGATATATGATGTATTCCCTTAGAGCGTCGTGATTTAAGAGTTTCTACTTCGACAGTGTTATCATGAATAATTTTGCGAATTCTATATGGACCATTATAAAGCAGAAAAAATTTGCGACACAAGCCTTTTCCTTTGTGAGACAATCGATGAGACTTAATTAACACTTTTTGACCAACTGACAAGATTTTTAAACGACCAGGATGCTTAGCTGATTTCTCTCTTCTAGCAGCCGCAGATGCAATATTTTGTAGAGCCAGATTCACAACTTCAGAATGCCGCAGTTTCCGTGAAGGCGGAAAAGGAACGATTTCAGAAATGCGATTTGTCGGTGCTTTGTTTTTTAATATCAGTATAGGCGGTAAAGAAGTTGAATCATTAGGGAGTTCATTCAGAATGTTTTGAAAAATATGAAGATACTGATCCCACGTTCTGTGATTCTGATGACAATAAAGACGACACAATTTATTGATTTCCTTCATCCATCTCTCTGAAGCGTTAGATTGGGGGTGAAAAAGTGAAATGAAAATTGGTTTAATTTTACGACGCCGTAGAGTACGAAGCCAAATTTTAGAACGAAACTGTGATCCATTATCTGATATAACCTTATCAACATGACCCACTTCTTTAAGAGAATGTTTGATGAAAGCGTTAGATACTGAACGAGCTGTTGCTTTGCGTAACAGTGTAAAACACACATATTTTGATGTCAACTCCACTGCTACGAAAATGTACGCAAAACCATTAGTAGATCGAGCCACTGGACCGAACAAATCAACTGCAGCCATGTCCTTTAATTTCGCTGGAATGATAGGAAACAACGGTGCTCTGTGAGAAACTGTTGGCGGCTTAGCCTTTTGACATAATTTGCATTTGGCAAGAACAGATCGAATACGTTTTTCCATATTATTGAAGTAGCAATTTTCTCGTAATTTATGAAAGCATTTTCTGGGACCAAAGTGTGCATAACTGAAATGCGTATACCAAATCAGCTTATTAACCCACTCATCAGGAATACAAACTAACCAAACAGAGTTGTCGACCGATTTTCGTTTAAAAAGAATGTCATTGCGAACTAAATAATGCCATCTAATCGCTACGCTTTCCTTTCTCCTCCACTTCTCCTTAATGTCCTTCGAGATTGGATCCTTATTTTGCTCCTTAGCGATGTCCTGGAGCGAAGACGAAATAAAGTTCTCAAACGCAACACCTTGAATATACATCAAACAATAATTGTTTTCCTTGCAGTCCTCTTCAGCACTTTGTTTCAAACCCATAGGTGCACGTGATAAAGCATCGGCAACAATATTTGAAGAACCCTGTATGTAAACAATACTAAAATCAAACTCCTGTAGGTACAACGCCCATCGTGGCAATCTGCCGTGAGTTAATTTTGTTGACATAAGAAATTCCAGAGCTCGATGATCGGTGTAAACCTTAGTATGTCTGCCAAACAAGAATGTCCGAAATTTTGTAAAAGCCCAAACAACAGCCAAAGCTTCAAGTTCCGTAATCGAATAATTCTTTTCTGATTTAGAGAGAACACGACTTCCAAATGCAATAGTTTTCTGGACTACAACGCCGTTTTCTTCTATCTCTTGAAATAAATGTGCACCTAGGCCTTTGTATGATGAGTCCGTCGCCAAACAAAAATCTTTAGATAAATCCGGATGTGAAAGAAGTGGAGCAGCAACTAAAGCATCACGGAGTTGTTCAAATTCTGACTGAGCTTCCTCATCCCAACACCAATTAAATTTCTTTCCAGATAGTTCACATAAACGAGGTGTGGCCAAATCGTCCAATTTAACAAAGCGTCGAAGAAAATTACAGACACCAAGGAAACTACGAACATCACGTTTTGTAGTAGGAACAGCATAATTACGAATAGCGTCTAGTTTCTCTGGATCAGGAAGAATACCTTCTGTAGAAATAATGTGACCGAGAAATTTCACCTGAGAACGACCAAATTCAGATTTTTCTAAGTTCACCGTAATGCCAACTCTTGCATAAATACGTAATAATGAATCCAAAATTTTGTTGTGCTCACTCCAAGAATGTTTAGCAATAAGAATATCGTCAACATATGAGGTAATGTTGTCACGAAGATAAACAGGTAAAATTTCGTTTTAGCTACGAATGAATGCTGCTGAAAATATAGTAAGTCCAAACGGTAATTTCCGAAATCACTTTTGGGTAAAATAGTCATATCCGGTTATTGTTTACTTACTCACTAGATAGATTGATAGTCGAAGAGTTGTTTCGATAGATGCAAAGAATAGTAAAAGAGTAGGCAGCGGTACAGAAAACTAAAAGAGAAATAGCACCACTACAGCTCGGGGCCCTATGCTCGCTACGGCACATATTCTCTTAGAGTAGTGAATCCCCTGAGGACTTTAATAGCTGCACATAAATTTTAGTTTGTGACTTAATGGCAAATTTAGCGGAAGTGCGTACAGAAATTGAGCTAGCCATGCACATGAATGTATGTCATTCTTAGAATTGTGGAAGATCTTAAATTTCCGAACAGTCAAAAAGTGTTTATAGTCAAAGTTTTCGCCTCGCGGCGACAAAGACCTACCGCGTCTGTCCCAGTCCCAATGTCGATTATTGTCAAGTTCGCGCGCCTGGCGATCTCTTGTTGCATCCCGTAAATGAAACAAATTATTTTCTTCAAACCCTTCTGCTAAACTAACACTTGTCAATTTATCTGAGATCTCCTCAACTCTTTCCGATGAGTCACTTAATTGTTCTTTCTGTTTATTTAGGTCTTCTGTAAATGTCGCGACTCGGATTTCGGTGTTGTCACATTTAGTAGTTAACTGTTCATACTGCTGTGTTAGGTTATTTAATCTGTCATTCGGTACGGATTCCTCGATTCTCTCAAATATTTCTTCCTTATCGTGTGCACATTGTAAATTTAACTCTGAAAATTTCTGTACTATCACGCGATCTTTTTCTTCCTGTTCTCGATCCTCTTCCTCTTGTCTAATCTCTACTGCAAGTAAGCTATTATTGTGAGAATTCAAAATCGGTTGTACTTCTTCTCTAATTTCTTTCTTTGATTCATCATTCTTGTTTTTGAAACATGTCCCTATTCGTGAGCCTAACTGTGTTTCCATTGTTTCCATCTCAGTTTTAATTGTTCCTATTTGTGAGCCTAACCGTATTGTCATCGCTTTCATCTTGGTTTTAATTGTTCCTATCTCAGTTTTAATTGTTCCTATCTCTGTTCAGACCGAAAATTTAAAATTGCGCTCATCAACTGCTCCATATTAACTTGTTCGAAATTCTTTTCGCCCCTAACATTTCCCACAAAACCAGCTTCCTTCGTCATAGCTGTAAAGCTATCTGTGTTCGATACTATTTCAGAATCTTCTATCGTTGATCCCGTATTCTGTGAATTTTCTGATTGAGAAAAATTTTGAAATGGTTCCGGTCTATTTTCCCGACTTATCACATTGTTTTCCACTTCATTATTCATCACACTGTTTTCCTCTGTTGGCGAGTTCGCCATGTTAAGAATTTCGTCATTCTCACTATTCATCATTTTTGCCTTTTTCATAGATCGCGTAATCATTTACAAAACATAAAAAAATTCGTCACTGTACGAAAATTACACACAATGACTCCTCATCTTCAACAATACCATTCACACGAAATATTTCCCTCAAACACGATTAATCGAACAATTGAAATAATTGCACTAAATTGTCAAACGCGTATACAAGACAACAAATCAAATTCTGAGAAAAAAAATACCATTAGAAGAATGACAATTACCAAATCTACACATGCAACATAGACTACAATTACTAAACTACAGATTACTACAACAATACCACTGTCTACTATTTTTACAATCAGAAGAATTCCAAGGGACGATCCGAAGCAGCGGTCGCCACGTGCATGGGGGCTTATTTAAAATAAATATGAATGCAATGCAAATACTTTTTAATTTTCTGTCGCTGTATGTCCGATTACGCTGTTTCGTAAACGGCTGGACCTGACTAGTATTAGTACGCAATCTGACTGCTTAGAATGACAACAAAGAATGTAAGAAAATTTTCGTTAACACAGTTAATTAATTAAGGCCCCAGCAACTATAAAACCTACGAAACCAACAAAGCACAAGTGTAGCTGTTCTGTATGTGGTAGTATGACTCAACGCACATCTGGCACGGTTCTTCTTCAACAAGACAAGAATTTTTAAATAGCAATTATACTGATGTGATAAAAGAAAATTACAAATACTATAATTGTGCAAGAAAACCAAAATTACACTCTAATACAAGAACACAAACCAGATGCTTTGTTGACTGAACCTGTAATGACACATTATTCAGGTCACTGAAAGAATAAAAGAATAAAAGAAAATACCTCCATATATATTGACGAAATGCACTCTGACCATTACAATATCTCCATTAGAACAACATCTGCTATCTCTCCCATCAAACCACTGCATAAAACATGGAACAACACTCTCCACTACCACATCTCACTCTGACTTCACGACAAGCAGTGTCCACCACAACTTCTCGGTAAGCACTGCCTGCCGCTACGTCTCAATAAGCACTGCCAGTGGAGGCGGCGGAACAATACTCTCTGGCGCGATCTTTGGCGCTGTGGCTCAGTGTAGCCACCTTTCAACTGATAAATGTTAATCTTAAGGTATGGACATCCAAAATCAGAATCATCATTTCTGTTATTAGACACTTCATGTAGGAGATCATTTTCAATTTCATCAGATGCTACATCCACACTGTTTGGCAGGGTTTATCGATTTTACTGGTATCAAAGCGTTACCTTGGTTACTCATGTCTTCAGATAAAGATTGAACACACTGAAATTGTGCCATAGAACAACTTACATCACTTATTACAGAAGGAACACAAAATATATTTCTGTCAAAAAAAAAAAATGTAAATGTCGTGTGACTAGGGCCTCCCGTCGATTAGACTATTTGCCACTTGCAGGTCGATGGGGATGAAATGATGATGATGAGGACAACACAACAGCCAGGGCCTCAGCGGAGAAAATCTCCAACCCAGCCGGGAATCGAACCCAGGCCCATAGAATTGACATTCTGTTACGCTGACCACTCAGCTACCGGGAACGGACTATTTGTGTCAAAATTAAACTTCCTATTTAGATCTTCCTCTACTTTGTTCCACCAATTTGGATACAAATTTTTAACAGCCATCGCTAACTTACTCCAGAATGCACATTTTCATACAATATCATTAATTTTATCCCAAACAAATTTCAAAAAGCTTTCACCTTTACTCTGTAGGCTTACAGATACTCACATTTACTGGCTGAATCATTACTCTGCAAGACATTAATGGGTTGG
The DNA here is from genome assembly GCF_023864275.1 of Schistocerca cancellata. Lineage (NCBI taxonomy): Eukaryota > Metazoa > Arthropoda > Insecta > Orthoptera > Acrididae > Schistocerca > Schistocerca cancellata. The sequence goes on along the minus strand of NC_064633.1, from coordinate 215,669,032 downwards.
GGTTGGGTTGTTTTGGGGAAGGAGACCAGACAGCGAGGTCATCGGTCTCATTGGATTAGGGAAGGATAGGGAAGAATGTCGGCCGTGCCGTTTCAAAGGAACCATCCAGCGTTTGCCTGGAGCGATTTACGGAAATCATGGAAAACCTAAATCAGGATGGCCGGACGCGGGATTGAACCGTCGTCCTCCCGAATGCGAGTCCAGCGTGCTAACCACTGCGAGACATTAATGGAAAACTGCTTTGACTGAATTGGTTTTCCATGACTCTCACTTACATCATCTCAAACGTCACTTACGTTATCAGTATTTGCAAATAAATCTGAAACTTCATTATTCTGAAATTCCATAAAAATCTGATACTCGTCGTCATCATCTTTGTCATCATATTCTTTCAAAACTACTGCATCAACAACATCATTAACAATACAAGTCTCATCACTATCAAAGTCACATACTTCACCTACATTCATTTGCAATAAGCTATCAGTCTCAGGCTTACCAACCTCAGTCGTTACACAGCGCTCATTCACATCTACATCAAAAATAGCACCTAATTCAAATTCAATACAGTCATCACTTGTTTAAAATAAATCAATAACACTGTTTTCTGACCAAGAGAAAAAATCATTAATACACACTACATAAAAATTCAAATTACTTTCAGATTTTGGTTTTTTATTACTATCTACATCACTATAAACATAGTATACCAGAACTTTTGATCAAAACATGAACGAGAAATCTGATATTCCTTTTATTCAACTTCAGATGTGCCACATTATTAATACTGTTATTATTGTCTAATTGCAAGTGAAAATTGGGGCCCCGTTCTTGTTGTGTTTCCTCGCCCCAAAACCTAGGACCTTCATTGAAGCAGACTGTCGTTTCCCGAATAGTTACCTCTACGATTGTTTCTCCTATTAAATTGCCCATGGTTATCCCCGTTATTCCTATTCTGTTGATGTTCAAAGTTTCTGTCTCTGTTGCCATATTGACCCTGACAGAAGTTACCAGAATAATTATTGTGATCTCTATCATTTCGATTATTATGGTACATGTTTCTTTCTACTGCCCTATCCAACCTGTCAACATATCGCAACCTTTCTGGTAATCTCCTTTTTAATGGATCAGTCAGTGTCATTTCGTCAAATGGTTTGTCAAGATGTGTTAATTTCTTGTTTGTCAAGATGTGTTAATTTCTTAAGTTGATTCTTACAAAACTCTTTCAGTGCACCATAGTATAATTAGGACCATTCAGAAATTCACTTTTAATTCTCCCTTGCTCAGCTCCTGACCAAAATTTATTTAAAGCAGTTTTTCAGAAACATTCACATGTATCCCACTGACTTAAATTTAGATTTACCCATGACAGAGCTTTGCCTTCAAGACATCTTTTAACAAATATAATTTTTTGGTCGTCGCTCATGTCTGACACAAACTATCTCTACAGTGGTGCAGAAAATCCACTCCATGTAAATTGTCTGATGGAAAACTTTTGATTGGAATGTTGGACCACACAGTACCATTGTTTGAATAAAGATTTTTGTGAATACAGTTTTCCTGAACTACTGACATTATTTGATCTAGAACATTAGCATACTGTTTTCAACATTTAAAATTTTTTGATCTCAACTACTAAAGTTCTGCTCTATTTTTTCCTCCACGGCCTTCTGTTGAACTGTGACGTCAGTAACATTCTTTTTCTGTCATGCAGATTCATTTACTAGCTCACTTTACAAAAGAATACTTTTTTCCTATGTCATCAACGTTCTCATTCACACTTTTCAATCCATCTGAAAACCCACTTTACACCTCAGAAACCTAATTGCTAAGTTGGTCTATTTGGTGTGTACTCTGTCCATTTTGCAATTGTTTTCAGTTTTTAAGTCGTTTAATTGTCCTTGTAGTGAAGGAAATTTGCTATTATTGTCTGTCCTTATTTGAGTTAACTACTCATTCACTGCATTAAATTTGCTATTGTTATCTGTTTTTATTTCGGTCAGCTGATCATTAACTGCACTAAATTGCTACTGTTATCCGTCTTTATTTCCTCAAGTGCAAAATATCAGTTTTAACTTACTTTACTGACTACACTTTCACTTTGTTTAAACATGTCTTGGCTTGGTCCTACACCTTTCACATCTACATCACTACCCTCGCCTTTATTCATTTTCCTAGAACAACACGAGCCCACAAAAAATTAATAATTTCACAAATAGTTTGTACTTTCTTTTTTCTTATTGATGTCCCTCGTCGCAGTTGTAAAGTCCTTTTTCAGTTCGTCTAGTCCATCACTGTTGACAGTATCTCGTCACTGTTTGTACGCCTTTGTTGGGTAGTCCTCGGGTCTTATTTCGTCAAGGAATTGTAATGTTATATAAACTGCAACTGACACACATTTTTTTTCTTCTTCTGCAACAGATAAAACTTCGTTATCAGTCAACTGATCATAGCTGACACTCAAACTTGTAATCTTATCCTCCCGCACATCAAAACTAAATTTCTCCGTCTCTATAATTTTCGAGAGACGTAAGATATATAAAATAATAACTTTTTACTAATCTTCATTTTCTCTTCTTGTTGCCTGCAATGTCGCGTCTAGGGGTACATTCTTGTGGCTGTAATTTTTTTTGTATAACGTTGTGTTCTCCAGAAGACTAAATAATTGATGAAGTACCATCTGTTGCTATAATTTTCTTTTATTTTATCCCAATCTTCTATATCACACTGACTTCACAATCTCCAGTTTTCAAAAAAACCAATTACATTGTTACTGACGCAATTGAAAAAAAAGAAAAAATACGTGCGTTTCCATATGAGGCATGCCCACTACTACTTACGTACTGCGGTACTCACAAAATTCCAAAGACTTTATAAAGCAAAAGAATTTACAAAATTTCTTGAGAAAAAAAATCTTTACAAATTTATAAATTTAATAATTAGCGTTAGATCGTGCAATTAATAATAGGAATTTTAAGTATGCCAGATATTTCGTAATTTCAAACATTTCTAAAAGAAAAGAGATTTTAACTGTATGTACAGAATACTAACTAATTAATTTCTTTTTATAGATTTCAGCCTGAAATATAATACATGATATTCAAAATCATATGAAATTCTTTTAGTGAAACAGCTAAGATAATTTTAACCTATAAAAAATTTTTTGGTATCACCTGTTTGTGTAAAAAAATGTAATGTTAAAGGATTGTTTCCTAATACAAAGTCTTCTTCTGTTACGGAAAGATTCTTGTCCATTACCTTCCTATATCTGTCTGTCAAACTTCCTGTGATCATTCTTTTTTAGAAATGTCCGTTCCTCTTCAAATGATTTGTCTGCTGTAGTGTTCATTATATCAGTAATTTCAGCGTTAGGGAACTTCAAGTGTCCTTCATCACTCCTCAATTGGGGAGAGTGTTGTACGTAGGAACGCTTTCCGGATGGTGACCTCAAGCCAGCCTATCACAGAAGTAAAATATATTGCCCAGTAAAATATATTGCCCTACTCCATTTTGAAATAAGAGCATTCACTTTCAGCATGCCGCAGTATTTTTCTGAAATTACGAAAATTTCTCCTGAAAAGTAAGGCTTCTCCAAATGCGAGAAACTGTTCCAAGGTACAACACGGTTATGTATCTAGGAACGAGTATTCCATTCAGATATAAAAGACATTCTAGGTGTTACATTATTACTGTGCTACACACCAATGATCAGCAAGTGGAATCAAATTAAGAAGATGTGTTATCAGGAACCAGTTACAAGTTAAAAACATTTTCAAGTACAACATTCTTTCCTGCTTCAGTATCCAACTTCTTGCCATATTGATTCTCTCTGACGATTGCTCTTCATTTTCACTAAATATTGGTCTGAGTCTATATCTGCATCTGGACACGCTTCACAGTTCAGTATCTGATTTAGAAATCTGCTTCACCTTGATGTAACGCAGCCGGTATCTTCCCGTGTCTTCCAACCTTTCCAATGTGTGGCTCTTCTTGTTACTTCTGACAGTGTATTCGCTGTTAATAGCTGGAAGTCACTGCAGAAATCAGTTAATCTTCCTACCCTCTCATTTCTACTACCGAGACAAAATTTTTCCTTAACAGTGTCTTCAAACCCTTCCCCTGTCACAACGATCAAGCCCCCCATGATTATTACATTCTCTGTCTTTACGTACTGTATTATAGGTTATACAATTTCTGTACCTCTTCATCTTCTGCTTGTGACGTTGACTTATAAACCCGAACAACTGTCGGTCATTGGCGTTCGCTTGATGTCATTTCAAGTGAGAATTGTTATATAACTGAACTGTGCAAGGTAATTCAGTCTCTGACCTACCTCCCTATTCATAACGCAAACTGTTCCGGTTACACCATTTTCTACTGTTGTGGATATTACTCCATATTCACCTGAGCATAAATCCCTATCTTCTTTCCGTTACAGATACCCCCGCGCATATGTAGACTGAGCCTTGCATTTCTTTTATCAGATTTTCTAGCTTTCCTAACGCAGTCAGACCTATGATACTCCACGTTCCACGTCGTAGGATATTATCTTTCCATTGGTTTTTAATTCTTTTCTCATCATTACATACCCGTTAGTAGCCCCCTAGGAGAGATTCAAATGGGAGCTGAACAATGATCTTTTACCAATGCAGAGATCATCATGACACTTTCCGATAACATACATGTCCTGTGAACATGTATTAAGCAGTGGTTTCTATTACCTTCTACATTCTCTTGGCTTTGATCATTACTGTTCGATTACTTGAAGGGCCAATTTCGCAGTCCAAGAAAACTCTTCTGTTGAAAATTTCTACGTCGCCAGATTACATCATGGAATTTATTGACTACTGCAGTATATTTATTTTACAATGTATAGGAGATTCACAATCTACTTTTAGAGTTTAATCCAGGGTGGAAATTACATGTTAACATTGTCAAATAGCAGTGACACAAATATGATATTTTTCAATGTAGATCTTTTCTTGGTCTAAAGTACAGCTAATATTAATACACAATACTTAACTGTGCTTACTACATTTAGCATTGATGCCAAGAAAATTATATGTTGACCAGCAGGTTTCTTAATATACGTACTGTACATGTTATGTTTATTATATGCGCTAATTCCTAACTCTGTGCTGATGTATTACTGTAGAAGTCGAATTACAAAAGTGAGTTTCTCATTTTAACTTGTGTATGTCGTCCACACAATTTTTTTATTTTCGATGCCCTCTACGTCGAAGTTTAAAGCACTCCATTATTCAGACTGGAGATAGCCTGTAATTAGGTCAATGCTGTTCAGAATTTACTGGGTATTTGATTAAATCTAGGTACATACCTGTTATTAGGTTCTGTTATTAATTTAACATTCGTGATAAAGGTAGCGTAAGAGGTCCTTCTCTGGCTAACAGAAGGAACTCGGGTTCGATTCCCGGCCGGGTTGAATATTTTCTCCGCTTGGGGACTGAGTGTTTTGTTGTCCTTACTTTCGTATCGTCGTAACTGGCAAGAAAATTGTCTCCAATAATTTATTGTATAGTCTTTCGATCAAAGAGATGGTTGAATGGGCCCTAGCGAATTCTAACAAATTGAAATAAAAGTATGGTAGCCTAAGTGGAACAATTTGTGCAATATATTGGTTCATTGTTCTCAGATTCGGCGAAACAACAATTCCAATGGCTTCTAAGATAATGCACATTTTAGCGCTGTCTAATTATAATTTCAAACTACAAGAAGTCAATGTTGGAGGCAAAATTTCCCTTGGACGCAGATAGTATAATTAATGTTCTCATTCTTCAAAATAATTTAGTTATCCGACGCAATCACGTTTAGTTCTGAGGAAATACTCGTGTTCGGCAGACTCGGGAATCATCAGATTTCAAAATACAGATAGTCTTTCAGGCCCGCCCTTGCGGAGTCCAAGTTAGTCTGAGTGACATCGGGCATCCTCAGATATCGTAGCAGGCCGTGGTTCAGTCCAAATAGTGTGGAGACATGGTTGTTTGTGTGACAACGTGTTCTCCGCAGCGATAATACTGAAACACGGCCTTTATTTTACGACCCAACGGTGACTGCATTGGCTCTAAACTGGTTATTTAGTTAGAGATAAACGTGACTGTGCTGGATAATTAAATTATTCTAAACAAATTCAATTGTGTTGGTATCTTCTCGACATAAACGCCATTCTTTCTGATGCAGTCGCTCTTTGCTATGTTTCCTAATTGGTATTTTGTGTGTATAATATGTGTAAATTGTGCATCTAATCGCGAAGAAAATATTTGTGTATGGAAACAGAGAACAGATAATAGCTTAAAACAGCAATTACAACACAATTACACAACAGATGCAATTCTTTCATATTATTGTGGAGAAAAGATAAAGCTTAAAGCGAAATACTATATGTGGTTTTAGGTTTTCCCACCAAACTTGCTGTCTGCCAGTCATGTAACGGGATTGATTGGTCGCCGTAGAACGGATTTTCGACATCTTGAAGTGCCATTACCATCAGGCTACTGCTGCTGATTGACATCTTGGACCAGTGGATGAGAAGTATACACCGGTTGTCTCCCCCGTCCACTGACCCCGTATACCGATCATCTCGCGACGTGCCGGCGTATTCGGGATAGCTCGCGTTCGGCAATCGAGCGGCGATCCTCAGTCTGCGCGACGCCTTCGCCATCCTCGGTGTTTCGTTTGGACAATTTTTTGTGCCAGAAACCAGGCTCGACTAAATTCAAATCCGTTGTTCACGCTGATGAAGTTCTCGTGTAGTCTGATTTTGATAGCATCCTAGTATACACAGTCTCAATAGTGGGATGTGTTGCGAAAAACTTTTTTATCTTCGTATTTCACTTTGAATTTGTTTTCAAAGGAATTTTCAGTAATTGTTGATGTTGGCTGCTGGAAGTCGATGCACCGTTTGTGTTCCGTACACCGTTCTTCAGTTGTGTTGTCCGGCGTATGGATTCCCACATTCGAATGGTAATTAATACACTCCATATTTTTGTCGAAAATTCGTTCGACAACGATCAATTCGGATGCATGCTAGAGGGAGTTTGAAGCAAACTACAGTATTTTGCTAAGGAATGGTGTTGCAACAAAATTCGGCTCTAAAACAGCTCCGATAAGGTAAAGATTAAACAATGTGTATGTACCTGGTACAATTGCCTGACAGTGCGTGGGATAGCCCATAAGCACGCCATGGCAATACTCGTACACACGCATTAGAAAGACATTAAGCAAACTAAAATCACAGTTCTTGCTCGTTTATCTGCCGCTGGAGGGTGGAGGCTGCTCGTCCTCTGAATATACTCTACCTACCTACTGCAACCTTCTGTACTAGTCAGGCCATAATGAATTATATTGAAAACCATCTAACAATTAGAAAGCTTAATTGAACTATATCCTCTTCATTACAATTCCCAGTGCTAAAACATCCGACAGCCTCCCCAATTTGCGGAGAACATTCCAGAATGTATTCAATGTCTTGTCTATTTCTTTAGTAGTAGTGTGCAATCCGTTACAGAACTACTCGCCTCATTTTTATGCTCAGATTTTGTGCCTCCTTCACAACATAACACGCAAAATGAAGCGTCACCAACATGTTCTCTACAGGAGAGAAGTCGAAAAATTATCCGACTGCTTAAGATCACGTGAGAGACTATACTGCTGCCGATTACTTTATCCCTTACGTTTATCTATTGTGTTCAATAAACTAACGAAAAAATGCTGCGTAGTATGTACTGTACTAATACAAATGAATTGCAATTTATCGTGATAACGTCGCAAAAAAAGTCTTCTTTAATACAATAAGGAACCCCAAATCATCACGAATTAGCAGTATAAACTGCCCTTTCGACTTGTAAATGGTCTGTATCTACGTTCAGTCTACACTAATACTGTAGCAAAGTTACAGAAAGGACTGCCAAGAAATTATGCAAATGCGGTAGTAGGGGAAGATACATAACATTAAGTCAGTACAAAATCAGAAAAAGCAGACATCGACAACTATGCGATTTTGTAAGCTTTTCACCTTTTGATAGAAGAGAACAGAATCCTCCACCGAGATTAGAACCAAAAATTGACGCAATATTCCCCTTTGAAAGTCGAACATTTTTTTAATGCTTAAATAAAGGTAAAAGTAAAAGAAAGAAATTCACAACATACCACATTATGGAGATGTAAATTTATACAATTTGCTGCTTTAACTAAAAAAAGTTGGGCATAAACGTGACTTCTTTTAATTGAACCGCAAAAGATGTCTTCTGCCAGAAACGGTCTTTTTTTTTTTCGGACGGCCGCTATGAGTTTGGGGGGCAGAGTGAGCGGGGTCACGGTCGGATCTCGAGGCCAAGCCATACTGTCCCCTGCACCCCAAACTGCTGGGACAGACTGCGAACGAAGCAAGGGTACAGCGTAGTAGAAGCACAGAGAAATAAGATTATTTTCAACGGCGTAAAGCAAAGTAAGTCGACAATGAAAATGGAAGAATAAAAAATGAAAGCCTTTTCAGGGGAAAGAAAGTCTGCATCGCCTCACGATCCTCACGTCGCGTATCCACGCGTATTTTTTCCCCATAGTGTGGTTGTACATGTTTTGTCTTCAGTTCTTGGAGGTTCCGGCTGCGCGGAGGTTGGCGAAAGCACTGATTAAGTAATTTAAAAAGACTTGCTGATATTTCGGTTTGTCAACTAATTTTCTTGTATGTAATTGCAGAAGTCCAATACGTATTTGGTATCAGTCCGAAGCAGGTAACAAACCACATGCCTTTGATCGACGTGATTGCGTTGACTTCCCTACGAATGTAGTACAGGGTGTTTCAAAAATGACCGGTATATTTGAAACGGCAATAAAAACTAAACGAGCAGCGATAGAAATACACCGTTTGTTGCAATATGCTTGGGACAACAGTACATTTTCAGGCGGACAAACTTTCGAAATTACAGTAGTTACAATTTTCAACAACAGATGGCGCTGCAAGTGATGTGAAAGATATAGAAGACAACGCAGTCTGTGGGTGCGCCATTCTGTATGTCGTCTTTCAACTGTAAGCGTGTGCTGTTCACAACGTGCAAGTGTGCTGTGGACAACATGGTTTATTCCTTAGAACAGAGGATTTTTCTGGTGTTGGAATTCCACCGCCTAGAACACAGTGTTGTTGCAACAAGACGAAGTTTTCAACGGATGTTTAATGTAACCAAAGGACCGAAAAGCGATACAATAAAGGATCTGTTTGAAAAATGTCAACGGACTGGGAACGTGATGGATGAACGTGCTGGAAAGGAAGGGCGACCGCGTACGGCAACCACAGAGGGCAACGCGCAGCTGGTGCAGCAGGTGATCCAACAGCGGCCTCGGGTTTCCGTTCGCCGTGTTGCAGCTGCGGTCCAAATGACGCCAACGTCCACGTATCGTCTCATGCGCCAGAGTTTACACCTCTATCCATACAAAATTCAAACGCGGCAACCCCTCAGCGCCGCTACCATTGCTGCACGAGAGACATTCGCTAACGATACAGTGCACAGGATTGATGACGGCGATATGCATGTGGGCAGCATTTGGTTTACTGACGAAGCTTATTTTTACCTGGACGGCTTCGTCAATAAACAGAACTGGCGCATATGGGGAACCAAAACGCCCTATGTGGCAGTCCCATCGTCCCTGCATCCTCAAAAAGTACTGGTCTGGTCCGCCATTTCTTCCAAAGGAATCATTGGCCCATTTTTCAGATCCGAAACGATTACTGCATCTCGCTATCTGGACATTCTACGTGAATTTGTGGCGGTACAAATTGCCTTATATGACACTGCGAACACCTCGTGGTTTATGCAAGATGGTGCCCGGCCACATCGCCCGGCCGACGTCTTTAATTTCCTGAATGAATATTTGGATGATCGTGTGATTGCTTTGGGCTATCCGAAACATACAGGAGGCGGCGTGGATTGGCCTCCCTATTCGCCAGGCATGAACCCCTGTGACTTCTTTCTGTGGGGACACGTGAAAGACCAGGTGTACCGCCAGAATCCAGAAACAATTGAACAGCCGAAGCAGTACATCTCATCTGCATGTGAATCCATTCCGCCAGACACGTTGTCGAAGGTTTAGGGTAATTTCATTCAGAGACTACGCCATATTATTGCTACGCATGGTGGATATGTGGAAAATATCGTACTATAGAGTTTCCCAGACCGCAGCGCCATCTGTTGTTGACAATTGTAACTACTGTAATTTCGAAAGTTTGTCTGCCTGAAAATGTACTGTTGTCCCAAGCATATTGCAACAAATGGTGTATTTCTATCGCTGCTCGTTTAGTTTGTATTGCCGTTTCAAATATACCGGTCATTTTTGAAACACCCTGTAGGTATCATCAGGGAAAAGGAGGGCTTGTGGATCAGTATGAGCTGGCTTCACTCGAATTTGTCGAAGCACGTGGGAAATGTCGTCCACTCCTCCACAGCAAAGACGATGTGCATCTGTGGCAGGGTTTATGTAGGCGGTGCAGTTGGGTGAACCTGCCATGTAGATCTGATGAGGTCTTGACTGTGTCCCCTGTTTGTAGTTGACCGTTATATACTACGTGGACTGAGCACCAGTGTCCATTTGGTGCGTCAGTATCATTTCCCACACGATCTTCCATTGGACGGATGGATGTTTTGCATCTATGGCGTTATGGGATGGATCCCTTCGAAGGAAATGAGAAACATTTCGCTTCGTCATACGACGCGTTGCAGGTGCTGCGTGATGAACATAGCTAAATTCAACATAAAAACGAGTGAGAGGATATAACGAGGAGGTAACGTTGCATGTCGTCACCGATCCCAGAAGAAGGCCCGTCAGTCTTTGTGGGCAAGCTTTCACGGCTTGAGTTGTGAGTTCAGGAAGAATGCCACGGCCCTTTAATGAACAAAAACAAGTCCGAGTCACTCTGGATTATGGGGGAACTTGAGGGATCCGTCAATGACTTGAATAGAATGCCAGTTTTTACGAAAGATCCGAAGGCTGTTAACAAAAGCCGCTCAGTCGAGGCTAGCATAGGTAAAATCAGGACCAGGTGAGGGAGACGAGAAGCCAGGTAGGTACTGAAGCCAGGCGGACATTAACAAAGTGTGTTTGTTGAATGATTTTCATGGTTCGCAACTGTTGGTCGGCAATGAGAGCTGTGATGTGTTGCAGAAGGCGCCGATAGCTAACGGCCGCTGTGCGGCGTATGTCGCTAGTGAATTCGATGCCCCTAGCACTTCACTGTAACGAAGTGGACGTGGGGCGACAAACGCCGAATGGAGACCGTTCCCTACATTCACAGCGACCGATTTCTCGAAATTAAGGGCAGTACCTGAGGCCAATCAGTACGTATGTATCCAGTGTAGTGCACTGGAGAATTCGTCGTCATTTCAGAACAGAGATCGTCAGTGTAGGCTGTACATCTAAATGTAGCTCCATGGAACATCATTCGCCTAATTTTCTGTCGAAAGCGGCTTAAGTGATTCCGGTGACAGAGCGTACAGTACTGTCGATAACGGGTATCCCCGCTGCACCCACCGTGCGATGGAATGAGGCGGATCAGGCAGTGTCACCCTCGCTTGCATAGGTGTACGTATGTATGTATAGTATGTGGTGTCAATATGACTGACTGAAGCAATTTAACTTCGGGTTACTAAGGATGTGTAAGTGTTTTGTGGCTAATACATATATACCGGTAAAAAGTTATTTCGTAACTAAGTGAAATTATTCTCGTTAATTATTCAAAGTCCAAACTAATACAGCAAGGCCTAATGCTTCTGTATTACCTCGCCAGAGTCTCGTAGAATACTTTTTCCTACAACTGACAATGGAAACAGAAAACATGTCGAAAAGAAAAAGGGATTGAAATATTATTCCTCAAATTCATAGCATACGTTATTTTAAGAAACGTACAAAAATTAATTGAAACACAAAAAATATAATTTACAGCTGCTCATAGAATGGACCACAAATTTTAGGAATGTGGTTTTTCCGGATTAATTCAAGCAGATCTTGTTTGTTGCTGGTTGCTATTTGAGGTTTTGTATGAAAATCTCGTATCAATGTAATATGGTCCATCTCCTTTTTCTTACTGATGATATTATTTACCACACTGGAGCTCTCATCCACCTAAGGCTGTTTGAAGAAAAGGGTAGTGGGTGATTCGCGTTCCACTCAAAACTTTCACTGTCGCTATTTTCACCTGTGACATATTCCCATTTGAGTTACTAAAGTTTTAATATCCAAAAAATCTCCAAAACACAGTTCGGTAACATTGAATGGTTTTCCACTTTTATTAGCCCCACGGATAGGAGCAATGAAAGACTCCGGCGTGTACATTGGACCACCCTTCAGCTGTCGGTTCACTTGGAGCTCAATTAACTGGTGCGCAGAATCTGCCTCATTTTGCGTGTGGCCTTTGATGCGGTATTTATGGGTTATGTTTTTTATGTTGAGATGAGAGAAGGGGAAATATCATGGACTTTAAGGCTGTTAATCAAAGAATATGCTGGATAAGAATAAAAGGAAAATTCTACAACGTAACTCTGGTTTCATTCCAAGCACCTACAGGAAGACAGAGATGACAGTGAAAAAGACAGTTTCTTCGAAGACCTAGAATCAGTGTATGAAGATGCTGCAACATACGATGTGAAGAGTTTCCTTGGTGATGCCAATGCTAAAGTAGGAAGAGAAGATATTTTTAGACGTTACGCATGATTCCTCTAACAACAATGGAATGAGATTAAGCAATCTGGCAGCTTCAAAGAACTGAAGAATTATGAGTACCTACTTTCCTCGCAACGACGTCCGACGAAGAGACTCAGAGCAAAATAGACCACATACTTGTGGATGCCAGACACAGAAGTGCTATTCAGAATGTAAAATCTCAAAGAGGTGCAGAAATAGGATCAGACCATTACCTTGTGGTGACAACTATACAGGAGAGGACAGAAAGCCGTAACAGAAGGAGAAGAGAAGCAGACCAGAAAATAAATGCAGACCTACTGAAAGAGGACCACATTAAGGAAAGATATGCATCTGAAATAAGAAACATGTTTACTTCCATAGAAAAAGAAGACGAATATGATATTAAAAAAGTTATGGTGGAAAATAAAGACACGTTTAAAAGATGCTGCAAGTGAGGTGCTGAAACCAATGGAGAAAAGGAGGAAGAGCAGAGGATGGTTTAATGATAGGTGTGGAGATGCAGTCACCAAGAGAAAAGCAGCGAAATTATTATGTCCGACAAATGAACAGGACGAAAGAACAAGGCTTCGATACATGGAAGCTGCTAGACAAGTCCTCCGAACACAAAAGCGAGAGTTCATAAACAGTAAAATAAAACTGGCAGAAGAAGACCGGACAGTAGGAAATACAAGAGACTTCTACAGGGCAGTCTTGTTCTTCAAGAAAGGATACAATCCAAGGATTGACGTGATCAGAAGTCAAGAAGGACAGATAATCACGGATTAAATGAAAGCTATAGATGAATGGAAAAACCACTTCGAAAACCTCTTGAATGTGTATGTAAACACCATGAGTGCTACAACAGAAAATGAAGAAGAAGAATCATATAAGGAAAACGGAGATAATGTATCATTGAGGGAGTATGAACTACCAAGCGTGTAAGAGGTAAGAGCGACCATAAAATTGCTGAAGAGGGGAAGGCACCAGGGATAGATGGCATACCTTCAGAGATTTTAAAGAAGGGAAGAGCTGCTCTAGAAGTGAGACTATACCACTTAATCTGCTTAATTTGGAAGAAGGAAAGAATCCCAGAAGAATGGAAGGAGTCTGTCATTTGTCCTATACTAAAGGAAAGAGACCCAATGAGATATAGCAACTATAGAGGAATCAGTCTACTAAGTACAGCTTGTAAGATCTTGAGCACGTTGTTACTGAAGCGACTAACACCACATGTGGGGAAAGTACCGGAATTCCAACAAGCAGGATTCAAAAAGGGAAAAGCAACTGTAGACCATTTACATACAATACGGTAAGTGCTAGGAAAGAGCTGGGAATTCCGCAAAAATGTTCACTGCCTTTTTGTGGACTTCCAAAAACCAAATGATACTGTGAATAGACAAGGAGTATGGTAAAATCTCGATAGGGCTCTAGTTCCCAGAAAAATCATAAAACTGACACAGATATGCACCCAGAAGACAATATGCATGGTGAAAGTAAAAGTAAACATATCAGAGAAGTTAAAGGTGAGGACTGCAGTTCGACAAAGAGACTGCTTCTCCCCTCTCCTGTTTAACCTGGTATTGCAGAGAGCCCTGAGAAAGTTAGCCATCCTAGAGACAGGAATAAGGCTGGGAAGAAGGATCAACACCCTGGCCATTGCGGATGATGTAGTTTTAATAGCAGAGAAAGAGCAAGACATGGTTCAGATGATAAGAACATTAATGGAAGAGGCAGTGAGAGCAGGCCTGAAGTTGAATATCGATAAGACAAAATACTTCGTAGTCAGCAGAGGAAATGATGACAGACCCCTGAAGGTGGAGGACAAAGTCTTTGAAAGGGTAAAAGACTTCAAATATCTTGGGGCTATACTCAATGAAAGAAACGAGATAGACTAGGAAATTACTGCACGCATACAAGCAGGAAGCAGTTCAAGGTTTGTTCTGGTAAAGCTGTTAAAGTCCCGGCTTCTATCGAGATCCTCAAAGACCAAGATCTACAAGACAATAATACAGCCTTTATTCTTATATGGATCAGAGACCTGGAGCATCACCCAAAAGATGGAAAGAAAACTCCTGACATTTGAGAATGCCATCCTCAGACAGATTTTTGGGCCAGTGAAGGATGGAGATGAATGGAGGAAAAGAAAGAACTGTGAATTGCAGGAGCTATACAAGTCGATGGACATCGTGGCAGTGATCAAAGAAAGAAGACTGAAGTGATATGCACACGTAATGCGTGGTGAAGGCCAGCTCATCAGGTAGATAGTGGAGGAAGATACGAGGGTGAGTCAAATGAAAACCTTAAATATTTTTTCAAATATTATTTATTGTGCAGAAGTGGTACAAAGCTGCATAAATTCCTTAGAAAAACTTTTTTTAGTAGTCCGCTCAACCACTCATGCACCGTGTGGCGTACCTCTTTATCAGAACGAAACTTCTTTCCTCCCATTGCGTCTTTGAGTGGTCCAAACATATAGAAATCACTTGGGGTAATATCTGGTGAGTATGGTGAATGAGGTAGATATTCAAAATGCAGGTTTGTGATTGTTGCAACTGTTGTACGGGCAGTGCGGGGCCTTGCATTGACATGTTGCAAAAGATCACCAGCTGACAACAATCCACGTCGCATTGATCTGATTGCAGGTCGCAGATGATATTTTAGGAGATCTGTGTATGATGCAATGGTGACACTGGTCCCTCTAGGTATGTAATGCTCCAAAATGATGTCTTTTTCGTCCCAAAAGAGAGTCAGCATAACCTCCCCTGCTGATGGTTCTGTTCGAAACTTCTTTGGTTTTGGTGATGAGGAATGGCGCCATTCCTTGCTCACTCTCTTCGTTCCGGTTGGTGGAAGTGAACCCAGGTTTCGTCCCAACTACTGCAACGATATGTGTGCATCTGCACTATGCTGCCACCTACAGGCCATTCCGCTCGCTGTTTGTAGCACGTTTACCAACTTATAGGATAATGGCGCGAAGTTTCGATTTGTTATTACAAATTTAAGGTTTTCATTTGACTCATCCTCTTATTAGAGACAAAAGACCACGGGGAAGACCACGACTCCGATGGATCAGGACAGAGAGGCTATGAGTAAGCTGGGGTTGTCTGGAGAAGGATACATGGACCGAGGACGCTGGAGGAGGCTGATTGGTGAGGCCAAAGACCGACTGAAGTCTGTGTGGCCAACTCAGTAAGTAAGTAAGAAATAAAAAACTGAGTGATCGCCCTTGGAAATTTGCATAACCGATTGTAGGTCATACACTGCTACAACAGCATTCAATTCCTCCTTACATACTTCTTTTCCTTTTTACATATTTCTTTCTCCAGTATATGCTGATCATAATATTCCGTCCTCTTCTCTTTTTCATCCCCCTCAGCATTATCATAGGCGCAGTACGTTTCACATAAGTCTGTTTTGGGTGTAAAGAATGAAATGTTAGATTCTTCTGTAAATGTCGTATAAAACATTACATAGTTCACAAACGGGATATTTTTTCATTGCAGTCAGCCATGTAGTCTCTGTGAATGTCCGCAACCATTTTTCTTCCATCAATAAAATGATTATTGGTGTTGGAACGAGTATAATGACTTTCGATTTTAAGAATTTTATCGACAAAGTTTTTAATCCCTTCCTTCATGTGATGTCACCGCCAGACACCACACTTGCTAGGTGGTAGCCTTTAAATAGGCCGCGGTCCGTTAGTATACGTCGGACCCGCGTGTCGCCACTATCAGTGATCGCAGACCGAGCGCCGCCACACGGCAGGTCTAGTCTAGAGAGACTCCCTAGCACTCGCCCCAGTTGTACAGCCGACTTTGCTAGCGATGGTTCACTGTCTACATACGCTCTAATTTGCAGAGACTATAGTTTAGCATAGCCTTCAGCTATGTCATTTTCTACGACCTAGCAAGGATCCATATTCAGTTACTATAATTACTATCTTCAAGAATGTATTCTGAACAGATAATATTGTGAATCGTGTACCGTTAAGAGTGACGTTCATCATTAATGGATTAAAGTTAAGTATCAAACTAATTACGTCCGCTTTCTGAATTCTCTTTCCTTGTCATATTCCAGACCTCACTTCACTATAGTTCTTCCCTCCTCGCGCCAGCCTGCGTGAGCTAAAACGCATGCATTTCGGCCTCAACTCGTAACACGCTGTTGGCTCTTCTGCTAACACAAAACTTCAAGTCCTCATCAACTTTCCTTTGTTTGCCACGTTTTCCTTGGCTTTCATCTTCGAGTAGAAAATACGCCAGCTTATTTCGTTTTTCCTGTACCGTCCTAATGGGCGATCGTTCATATTTAATGTGCTCTTGACAAACAATTTGCACATTCCGACTTTCTGATCATTCAGACGGAAATAAAAGGCGTTATTATTATCACTTTGCTTGCTTTTACCACCAACACACACATACCGATAGTTTGGCTGAATGGGCTCCATATTATAATGAATATACTGTTGTTTGTTTACATAAACCAACTAACAATAGGTAGTAAACATCTACATCCGTTCCTCTTCTGGAAACTTCACAGAACATTTGCATTTACACTTTTCCGTACAGAGAGGTTCCATTCCCCTCTCTTTTCGGATTTTGTTGCCTTTTCACTGTTTCTTAACTTCTTATTAACATTCCTTATCCAGGTGTGCTCACTGTTTTTGCGCTTAGTTCCTTTCTTTGCCGGACTCATTAACACTATCGGAGTTTCAACTTGGGCGATATCAGAAACACAGTACTCTCTTTTCGAGTTAGTTGCCCCATTGCTGTCACTGTCGCTCTCTCTGATAACGATGGGTGGTACATACGTGGCATCAGTATCATCATCATCATCATCATCATCATCATCTTCGAAAAATGAACAGGAACTTGCAGAAGAATCTGACCTCGTTCTAACAGATGAACTTCCAGCAGAGTTACTCTTCACCTCCACATTTGCGGCTGATTCGGTGGCAGCAGCTAATACAATCCCTTGATACTTAAAAACGACGTATTAGAGTGTAGAATGCCATACCGCAGTGGATACACCGATTCCCGTCAGATCACCGAAGTTAAGCGTAGTCAGGTGTGGCCGGCACTTAGATGGGCAGCCACGCGCTGTTGACATTTTCTGGGGTGCACTCAGCCTCATGATGACAACTGATGAGCTACTTGACCGAACAGTAGCGACTTGGTCAAAGAAAACGATCATAACGACCGAGAGAGCGGTGTGCTGACCACACGTCCCTCCTATCCGCATCCTCAGCTGAGGATGACCCGGCGGTCGGATGGTCCCGATGGGCCACTTGTGGCCCGAGGACGGAGTGCTTTTATTAGACTGTAGAACTCATTGTTACAAAATCAAAAGACGTGGGATATATTTTCGTGAAAAAAAAGTAATTAATAACATACCTCTTTCTTCTGGATGTTCTTCGCTAGACATAGAATTGGTATTCAGATCGGCAGAACGAACTGATGAGGCACATTTTAGCTGCCATTCCTCAACATTTCCTACTTGTCTCTGACTGGAAATAAAATTATACTACCGAATAAACTATCTCGCTCATTTGTAACAATTGTCCAAGTTCATTTGATCGTCATAAAATATTAAGTTACGGTAACTTAATGTAACATTACTGACATAAATATAGATAATTCAAAGTAAAACACAGGATGGGCTGGGAATCATTAAAAGAAAGGCGTTTTTCGTTGCGATGGAATCTTCTTACGCAATTCCGATCACCAACTTTCTCCTGCGAATGCGAAAATATTTTGTAGACACCAACCTGCATAGGGGGAAACGATCATCACGATAAAATAAGGGAAATCAGAGCTGGTACGGAAAGATATAGGTGTTCCTTCTTTCCGCGCGCGATTGGATTAACAGAAAATTGTGAAGGTGGTTCGATGAACCCTCTACCAGGCACTTAAATGTGTTTTGCAGAGTATCCATGTAGATGTAGATGTAGATGCAGATGTTGTTGCAACCCTTCATTTATTACTGTCGCAGAGTACACGAATACTATTTACACATGAAAAGAACTTACAGGGTGACAGTTACTGAACTATATGAAATAAAATCTCCTTAACT
The DNA here is from genome assembly GCF_023864275.1 of Schistocerca cancellata. Taxonomy (NCBI): domain Eukaryota; kingdom Metazoa; phylum Arthropoda; class Insecta; order Orthoptera; family Acrididae; genus Schistocerca; species Schistocerca cancellata. The sequence continues at coordinate 215,650,273 of NC_064633.1, read as the reverse complement.
TCTGAACGGTTTGCGTTAGGACGTTAAACGTACAGGGTTGGCCGCGGGGCATGGTGGGAATTAGTATGGACATGTATGGTTTGGTTCAGCGACGAAGCCCATTTTAATTTGGATGGGTTTTGTCAGTAAGCAAGATTGGCTCATTTGGGGGACTAAGAATCCGCATTACGCGATCGAGAAGTCTCTTCAATCTCAATGGGTAACTGTGTGGTGAGCAATTTCCAGTTACAGAATAATCAGTGAGATATTCCCTGATGGTGAGGTGACTACCGAACGGTACGTGCGGTACATGAAGGGTTTGGAAGACGATTTCATCCCAAGTGACACTGATGTCGACAAGACGTGGTTCATGTAAAACGGCGCTCGGTCCCATCTAAGCAGGAGACTGTTGGATGTCCTGGAGGAGCACTTTGGAGACAGGATTCTGGGTTTAGGGAACCCAGAGTGCACTGGCATGGGCATGAATTGGCCGCCTTGTTCTCCGGATCTGAACACATGCGACTCCTTTTTGAAGGGCTGTGTTAAAGACAAGGCGTACAGCAATGACCCCAAAACTATTGCTGAGCTGAAAATAGCCATACAGGAGGTCATCGACAGCATCGATGATCCGACACTTCAGCGGGTCATGCAGAATTTCGCTATTCGTCTGCGCCACATCATCGCCATTGATGACAGGCATATCGCACATGTCAAAACCTAAATCCGAATATCTGTGCTGACGATTGCATGTTTAGTAAAGTTTGTGCTTGCCGTGGTTTCTAACAAATTTACGTTTTTCTCATATAGTTCAATAATTGTCACCCTGTAAGTACAGTTATATATCAATGTTCATGTAACTTTAAACTTTGGTGCTGTTCTGACTTACCAGCCGCGGCGCGTCTGAGCTATGTTGTTGCTGCTCAGCGATCACAAAGTGGGCGAGCGGCGCTGCGCTCAGACGTAAGTAGATATCCAGCAGTGGCGGCGTATGGAACTTCTTGAGAGTGTGTCTACGTCGACTTTCTCAGTCGTTGCTGCATCGGGCTGCAACAGTTTTTAGCTTGTGATGCCATAGTGACGTATACCATCTGTAACCTGGGACCTCAGTCTTCGGAGGATACCACAGGTAGATTTAGTTTTCAGCGATGAAAAAAGTAGTTTTCGTACAGAATTTTCCTTCACAGATGTTATGCCAATGGTACAGCATATTACTGAAAAGAGGAGATAATACAAGCTAGTAACTTACATTACACGAGTCGATCTTGGAAAATCTTCCGATTATGTCACCTGACCACACGCTGGAAACTAACGGAACGAAGTGGAATACCCGATCATCTTATCTTAATTGTTAGAAGATTATGTTCTGGGAACTGAATGAAAATGCAAGACCGTTTGACTCATACTAGCGCAAATACGGGACTCAGAGAACTGTTCAGTTCATGATTGTTGATTCTTTCTGCTTTAAAAATCGAAAAGACAATCCCTTTTGGGAGTGATATAGACTGTTTTATTAATGCTCTTCTATTGCTGACAACTTAGTTCGCCAAAGTGAAACTGAAAAACTGAAGTAAAATAATTTCATGGGGAGTAACTAGTTCGATGCTACTTCGGTTGTATCATGAGTTGTTTTGATAGCAGAAACTTAGAGGAAAATGTCGCTAGGTGCTCTTAAACCTTATAAAAACAAGTCAAGCACTAAAAATTTGATTTAGTTTCAAGAAACGGTAAAGGAAACAAAAATAATTTTGTAAAGGAAATTAAAGAAATAAAAGCTTCAAGGTCTGTCGATGATGCTGTAATTCTGTCACAGACGGCAAAGGACTTGGAAGATTAATTGAATGGAATTGACAGGGTCTTGAAAACGGGTTATAAAGTGAGCGCTAACAAAAGTAAAACAAGTGTAACGGTATAATAAAATTAAATCAAGTGTTGGTGATGGAACTAGGCTAAGAATGAGAGATGCTGAAAGTAGTAGACGAGCTTTTATGTTTGGGCAGCATCGCAGCTGACACAATTTCAATAGCAATAAAGACATTGCTGAAAAAGACAAATTTAATATCTAACACAGATTTATGAGATAGAAAGTTTTCTCTGAATGCATTTGCCTGCCTCATAGACACATATGACAGAGGATTGTAAACGGGAAGCAGTATAGACAGAAAAGATAATAGAAGCTTTAGAAATATGGTGCTACAGCATAATGCTGAAGATATTAAGAGGCGCTAAACTGAATTGGGAGATAAGTAATTTATAGCACATCTAGATTAAAAGAAAGGATATGTGGAAAGGGTACATAATGAGGCATCAGAGAATACCAGCAGCAAAACGCATACATCTTTGTGAGACGTTCGTCATTTTTAATGCACTGGTATTAGCCTTGATCACTGTACTCATCAATTTTACAGTGCCTTACGCGTTTCGGCCGTAAGCCGTTCTCGAAGTCTGTACTAGAGAAATACATGAAAGGCTGTCAGCGAAAAACATTGATACATTTACCTAAGACGTATATCGAAAAAAGAGAAGAAGCAAGACCTCAGCGAAAAACCATCGATAAAATTCGTGAAATGCACGTCGCAGAGAAATGAAGAGAGATGGAACCCATCAAAATATCTGTAACACATTCTTAGGCAAAAATAAATTGAATTTGTCAAACATGGACACAAAATATCTTGTCTATCATACTTGGTGACATTTGAATATAATTTGGCTATCAGTGCACATCGAACTATTACACGAAGAATACCGCCAGATGACAATACTATATGGCATTTATGAAAATTATATGCTTTGAAGTATAGAAGTACTGATACAATTATTTTTTTTAGGAGGGGGGGGGGACTATCGATATTAGCCACAGTTGGGCATTGAAATAAATCAATGGCGAAAAATGACAATTTACATCGGGCTGGTAGTAGAACCCGGATTTCCTACTTTATACTAGCGGCCACCTTAACAGCTTCGGCTATCCGAGCACGCCTTCCATTCGACACACATGCTGAACTTATCACACACTACTAATTAGTGTCCCAGTCTGCTTACTTCATTTGCTCGCAGCGTTCCCTTTATCCCGCAAGAGGTTTGGACCCTATTGTGGATCCGTATTGAGGATATCATAGCAGTCAATCTTACAGATATATGTGTGGTGCCTTTCTGTTGGACATGTCCAACAGAACGGACACTGCACGTACATTTAGTGTAATTGATACAATTGATTAATGTCTAAAATACTCCTCTGTCAAACAGACAAGGGTGAGATTGAGTCAACAATTAAATCACTGAGGACTAAGGACTCTCATGGATATGACTGAATGTCTAGCAGAATATTAAAGTATTGTGCTGCAGATGTTAGCCCTGTACTTAGCCATATTTGTAATTTTTCCTTTAGGAATGGTCAGTTTCCTAAACGATTAAAGTACTCAGTAGTAAAGCCACTTTATAAAAAGGGAGAAAGGGATGGTGTAGGCAATTTTAGACCTATTTCAGTGCCATCAGTGCTTGCTAAAGTTTTAGAAAAGTCTATGTATGTAAGGATAATTCATCATTTTATATCACACGATTTGCTATCAAATGTACACTTCGGCTTTAGAAGTCGTTTAACAACTGAAAATGCTATATTCTCTTTTCTCTGTGAGGTACTGGATGGGTTAAACAAAATGTTTCGAACGCTTGGCATATTTTTTGATTTAACTAAGGTGGTTGATTGTGTTGATCACAAAATATTGCTCCAGAAGTTGGACCATTATGGAATACGGGGAATACCTCACAAACAGTTCACCTCTTACTTTAGCAATGGTCAGCAAAAGGTCATTGTTCAAAATATTGAGAATGGCTATGATATGGGGTCTGAGTGGGGTACAGTCAAGTATGAGGTAACCCAGGGATCAGTGTTGGGGCCACTCCAGTTCCTTATTTATATATATGATATGCCCTGTAGTATTACAGGCAACTCTGAAATATTTCTGTTCACTGATGACACTAGCTTGGATGTTGTGTGCAACATTGGTCCGCTTCCAAATACTGGAGTTCATGACCTAAGTTCATGGCTTGTAGAAAATAAACTAATGCGAAATCACACTAAGACTGTTTGTGCAGTTTCTGACACACGATTCAACTAAACCTGACGTTTTAATTTCACAGAATGGGCACATGATTAGTGAAACTGAACAAATCAAATTTCTCAGTGTTCAGATAGATAGTAAATTGTCGTGGAAAGCCCATATTAAGGATTTTGTGCAAAAACTTGGTGCTGCCACTTTTACTGTTCGAACGGTATCTGAACTGGGTGATCGTTCGACACGAAAATTAGTGTACTTTGCTTATTTTCATTGGCTTATGTGGTTTGGTATTATATTTTGTAGTAACTCTTCTCACTCTAAAGGGGTATGTTTTGCTCATAAACGGGCGGTTCGGGCAATGAGTGGTGTAAGTTTACGAACATCTTTTCGACCGCTGTACACTAGTCTGGGTATTTTGACTTTGGCCTCTCAATATATACGGTATATTCCTTACTGTCATTTCTTATTAATAATATTAGTTTCTTCCCAAGAATAAGCGCCGGCCGTGGTGGCCAAGCGGTTAAAGGCGCTACAGTCTGGAACCGCGCGGCCGCTACGGTCGCAGGTTCGAATCCTGCCTCGGGCATGGATGTGTGTGATGTCCTTAGGTTAGTTAGGTTTAAGCAGTTCTAAGTTCTAGGGGACTGATGACCTTAGAAGTTAAGTCCCATAGTGCTCAGAGCCATTTGAACCATTTTGAACCAAGAATAAGCAGCTTTCATTCAGTTAATACTCGACATAAATCAAACCTGAATCTGGGTCGGACTTCCTTAACTCTTGTGAAAAAAGGTGTGCATTATACTGCTGCATAGATTTTCAATAAGCTGCCACTCGAATTTAAAAATCTTAGCAGTAATCCACTCGCTTTCAAATGGAAACTGAAGAGTTTCCTCATGGGTCACTCCTATCCTGTTGAGGAGTTTCTTGAAAAGTTAACCTGATTCTTGTTGTACTGTTGATAACGTTTACTTAAACTTATAGATTGACTTTTTGCGGGTTCATTAAAATTTTATTTTTGACTGTTATTAGTTTTATGTTGTTGTTTTATGTTCTGACATGTTCCATGAACTTGGAGATTTGCTCCTTAATTTGGTCCTACGGAATTTGACGTGTAAATAAATAAATAAGGAACACAACAGGTAAGTATATGTTTAGTATACGGCTCAAGGTAAACAGTAAAAAATTAGGATCTGCCAAGTCTTGCGACTATTCAAAGGTTATGAGCTACAGTATTCTGTGAAGGTATCATTAAAAATCTAGCGATCTTGTGTAACAATATTTCTCATATGATAAAATCAAGAATACGCAAAACAAAGGTAACAGTGTATAAAAGTAGGAAACAACATATAAAGCATAGCGACTGTTTTCTGTGACATACTTCGATGTATACAGTGAGTCAGATTGCACTCAGATGTCATCAAGTAACCAGAAACCTTGTATCCACATTTCACAAACTCAGTTTCGTTTTGCCTAAGAATGTATTTATAGTTACTTTGGTGAATTCTACCTCTCCTCGTTCTTTTACGATGTGCATTTCACATATTTTATGAACGATTTTTCACTGAGTTCTTGCTTCTTCAGCTTTTATGACTTACGTTTTATGTTACCATACCACTGTTTTTTCAATTATTTCTCTTGTGGAGCCTATGAGAATGGCTAAGACCGAAACGCGTAACGCAGCATAGAATTAATAAATACAGTGGTCAAGACTGAGTACATCAAAGAACAGTTGATCTGCTAACTGAGGAACGTGTGGACGGTAGAAATAGTAGGGGGAGAAGAATAGCCATAGCGATATTGACATTCGGAAGTGAAATCTGGACAGTCGTGAAGATAACAAAAGGACTTGCACAAAAATACGAAAGAGATTCCTATGTAGAGTAATAGGGTTAGCATGACCTGAGCGACATAGAAACGAAGATATCAAAAAACAACTCCAATAAACTGTACTTAATACCGCAGTACGAGTTCCAGAGGAAAATGTTTGTTAAATGTGAGACGGAGGGAAAATAACAGATCATTATTACTATCGTCGTCAAGGCATTTGTAAAGTGAGAAGAAAGACACAATGTTGGACGTAACATTTCTAAGGCTTTACGCATTGTTGGTGATGAAAACGCTATAAAGTTACCTGTTTCCTAAAGTGTTGTTTGGAGATGAGGAACAAACCGTACGTCTACTAGCTCATCATCGGACGTGGGGGCGAGAGGACGAAATTATAGTCAGGAAGAAAAAAAAATTCTCAACTTAAATTTTGCAGTCAGTTGACGGTGTCAGGCAGATAACGCTACAGTTGCGGGGTCGGTAACCGTGGCAGTGTGTCGAGTGAGCCAGCGCGTGACTCAGTGTTTTGCGGCCCCCGTCGGCAGCGCTGATTGAGGAAATTGAGCGACTCCAAACAACGCACGGAGCGGCAGCAACACGGAAGAGGCGCCCGGCGGCGAGAAACTGTGCACTGGCACGAAGTGAGAGACTTGGCTTCCACACGGCCTTGATGTCAACATAGAGATATCAACGAGAGGATTGTGCAAGCAAGTTGATAAACTAAGCATATATCCACATGGTTATTACACAATAAGAATGGGCAACCATGAGACAAATGATCGGATTAAAAAGGGTGTAAGACAGTGATGCAGTCTGTCTCCTACACAGGCCAGCTCGTACGAAATCCTGCTGAAAAGTAATGCCTCCGAATTTTTCAGGTGAAAACTCTTAAATCTTTTTAAACCAAAGAAAATATATCAACGTGGTACGTCTTTTTCTTCATGTTTACGTATTTATTTCTCAACATAGTCTGAAGGGTATCAGACGGATGCCATATTCCTTGACTTCCGGAAAGCGTTTGACTCGGTGCCCCACTGCAGACTCCTAACTAAGGTACGAGCATAAGGGATTGGTTCCCAAGTATGTGAGTGGCTCGAAGACTTCTTAAGTGATAGAACCCAGTACGTTGTCCTCGATGGTGAGTGTTCATCGGAGGTGAGGGTATCATCTGGAGTGCCCCAGGGAAGTGTGGTAGGTACGCTGTTGTTTTCTATCTACATAAATGATCTTTTGGATAGGGTGGATAGCAATGTGCGGCTGTTTGCTGAGGATGCTGTGGTGTACGGGAAGGTGTCGTTGAGTGACTGTAGCAGGATACAAGATGACTTGGACAGGATTTGTGATTGGTGTAAAGAATGGCAGCTAACTCTAAATATAGTTAAATGTAAATTAATGCAGATGAATAGGAAAAAGAATCCTGTAATGTCTGAATACTCCATTAGTAGTGTAGCGCTTGACACAGTCACGTCGATTAAATATTTGGACGTAACATTGCAGAGCGATATGAAGTGGGAGAAGCATGTAATGGCAGTTGTGGGGAAGACGGATAGTCATCTTCGGTTCATTGGTAAAATTTTGGGAAGATGTGGTTCATCTGTAAAGGAGACCGCTTATAAAACACTAATACGACCTATTCTTGAGTACTGCTCGAGAGTTTGGGATCCATATCAGGTCGGATTGAGTGAGGACATAGAAGCAATTCAGAGGCGGGCTGCTAGATTTGTTACTGGTAGGTTTGCACGAATGTTACGGAAATGCTTCAGGAACTCGGGTGGGAGTCTCTAGAGGAAAGGAGGCGCTCTTTTCGTGAATCGCTACTGAGGAAATTTAGAGAACCAGCATTTTAGGCTGACTGCAGTACAATATTACTGCCGCCAACTTACATTTCGCGGAAAGACCACAAAGATAAGATAAGAGAGATTAGGACTCGCACAGAGGCATATAGGCAGTCATTTTTCCCTCGTTCTGTTTGGGAGTGGAACAGGGAGAGAAGATGCTAGTTGTTGTACGAGGTACCCTCCACCACCCACCGTATGGTGGATTGCGGAGTATGTATGTTGCATGGGGGCTTAATAAAATGTAATGCAATTATTTTTAGTAGCTGTCTGTCCGATTACGCAAGTCTCGTAAACGGCTGGCCCTGACTAGTATTAGTACGCAATCTGACTGCATAGAATAACAACAAACAATGAAAGAAACTCTTCGTTAACACAGTTAATTAATTAAGCCCCCAGCAACTATAAAACCTACGAAACAACAAGCACAAGTGTAGCTGTTCTGTATGTGGTAGTATGACTCAACGCACATCTGGCACGGTTCTTCTTCAACAAGACAAGAATTTTTAAATATCATTTATACTGACGTGATAAAAGAAAATTAGAAATACTATAATTGTACAAGAAAACCAAAATTACACTCTAATACGAGAACACACGCCAGATGCTTTGTTGACTGAACCTGTAATGAAGCATTATTCAGGACACACAATAATAAGAAAATAAAGAACAGTAGTTAGTTACCTTAATTTATATTGACGAAAAGCACTCAGATCATTACAATATCTCCATTGGAACAACATCTGCTATCTCTCCCATCAAATAACTGCATAAACATGGAACAACACTCTCCACTACCGCATCTCACTCTGACTTCAGCTACAAGCAGTGTCCCCCACAACTTCTCGGCAAGAACTGCCTGCCGCTACCTCTCAATGAGCACTGCCAGTGGAGGCGGCGGAACAATACTCTCTCTGGCGCGATTTTTGGCGCTGTGGCTCAGTGTAGCCACCTTTCATATGCCCTTCCTCCACGGGCTAGAATTTGATGGTATTTTTGCCAGCATTGGTGGTGAAAATACCACCAAATTCGTCAAAAAAAATACAGACAAAAATAAAAGATAATATTAATACGTAAGTATCATATAACTAGATAAAATTTTGGCTTTGCACTGACCTTTCAATAGCCTAATATATAAAATACACTAAGCAATACAAATTCTTTCATACATGTGACTTTACATAATAGTTTACAGAAATATCATGTGGTTAAACAATTCAATCGATAACGTCAGCAATGACGAATATGAGCAGGTAAGAGTCTTATAACTTTTCACAAACAGTAATACACAAAAAATCAGTTTATACAAATATTCACAACAAGTAGTTGACAGTTCCAGCAGTAGCACCCAGCAATGTTGAGTAGGTGCAGACACCATCAGGTGACATCATTTCAGTAGAAGCAGTCCATCAGTGGCCCCCAGCATTGTGGAACAGGTGCAGACTCCAACAGGTGACATCATTTCAGTAGAAGCAGTCCATCAGTGGCACTCAGCAATGTTGAGTAGGTGCAGACTCCAACAGGTGATATCATTTCAGTAGAAGCAGTCCATCAATGGCACCCAGCAATGTTGAGTAGGTGCAGACACCATCAAGTGACATTATGTCAGTAGAAGCATTTCCATCAGTGGCACCCAGCATTGTGGAACAGGTGCAGACTCCAACAGGTGACATTATTTCAATAGATGCAGTCCATCAGTGGCACCCAGCATTGTGGAACAGGTGCAAACAGCAACAGGTGACATCATTTCAGTAGAAGCAGTCCATCAGTGGCACCCAGCATTGTGGAACAGGTGCAGAATCCAACAGGTGACATCATTTTAGTAGAAGCAGTCCATCAATGGCACCCAGCAATTTTGAATAGGTGCAGACTCCTACAGATGACATCATTTCAGTAGAAGCAGTCCATCAATGGCACCCAGCAATGTTGAGTAGGTGCAGACGGCAAGAAGTAACATCATTTCAGTAGAAGCAGTTCATCAGTGGCACCCAGCATTGTGGAGTAGGTTCAGACTCCAACAGGTGACATCATTTCAGTAGAATCAGTCCATCAGTGGCACCCAGCAATGTTGAGTAGGTGCAGACACCATCAAGTGACATTATGTCAGTAGAAGCAGTTCCATCAGTGGCACCCAGCATTGTGGAGTAGGTTCAGACTCCAACAGGTGACATCATTTCAGTAGAAGCAGTCCATCAATGGCACCCAGCAATGTTGAGTAGGTGCAGACACCGACAAATGACATTAAACAACTATCACTGATCATACTGTTCCTCAGCACAAATTAAACATGTCCTAGTGGCACCAATCATGTAGAAAAAGTACAAGTAACAGTCCATAATTTCATCATCACTAATTAGACAGTTCAAGCATGAACAATAGTTTGAATGCACATACAAATGCTTTTACAATGTTCTTACACTAAACATACAAATCATAACAAACACACAAATGATATCAGATAATTGTCATATTACTATTACAAATACACAAACATCAGTAAACCTATAATATTTATGGGTGTCAGTGCAAGCCACTACAAACAAATAAAATAATATTTAGGAGATAGGTGGGTAGGATTATGAAAGGAAAACACACAAAACACACTCACTCATCTTTCATCCACATTAAGTACTACTGTGTAATTGTATAGTGTTAACTGTCTGAATCCACTTCTGTCAAATTTCATGTTCATCATGTGTATCAAGTAGTAGTGGCAGCAATGTATAACAGTCAATAATTGTTAAGTCAACGTCATAGTCATCATGTCAAGACCAATGTTTGCCAAGCCAGATCAAAATGTACTGTTACTGAACAACTGTCAGTGTGCCAAGATATGCAACTTCCTCTCTCCAAAAAAAAAGTACCTACTGCTTAGTGATTTAACAAGGTGTGTGTAGACAATCTTCCTTCCATTTTAGTGTTCTAGTCTGCTATCTTCATCCTCCTTGTTCCATATAGACCAACAACAACAAAAAATATGCACCTCACTTACTTTACCTCTTATCCACCAAAGCTCCAATCAACTTCATATAATCTCAATACCTCAATAATACCTCTTCAATCATCAATACATATAAACCTTATTACCAATATCATTTCACTTCCATAACAACTCTTTCCTCAAGTCAGTCTCCTCGATCGAGTACAGATAAAATCCTAATGCAAACCTCCTCATCCCATACAATCCGAAGACACACTGTCAACACACAACCTCTGTGTAATCCATCTGACCAAAATCTTCTACTCATTATGAATTATAAACAAAGAATGCATACGTGACCTTTAACAGACTTAGTTCGAATAACTCTCAGTAATTAAGTACGATTACGGAGTGTGAATGACCCTAATATTTCACAGTGTGTACACCACTTCAAGAATTATGGCAAACAGAAGCAAACATGTGGAGTATTTCTTGTGTCAAGTGTCACTTCCTATTACAATTGCTCACGAAAAATGCAGTGTAATAACTGTGTTGGTATGTCATGTCGTTAGCTTCCTTCCTATTGGCATACATTTATACAGCTTTCATAAAACCTCTAGCTCATGTGACTTCTATGATGTTCCTTGTACTAAAGTCGCTCGTCGAATTACTGCAGTTCATTTTCTTATGTTAAAATATAAAGCACTGAGCGTAAGCAAAACAAGCAACAGCGAGTAAATATACCAGTAGTGAACAGAATGTCAACAAGTGGATGCAGCACAATTTCTATAACGAGGCTTCGCCAAGCGAACAATCCGTAACCCATACCACAGCGTAACCCACACTCCATGTCCGTACACTGTACATCAGCATTGCTATATACCAAATTAAATGACAACAAGCAGAAATGTGTAAATGTGCAATCCATACGCATAGCAGTAAACATATATCTTACGTACTAAACAGGTCATTAACATCGTATCTTGATAAGTAAACATGAAGGCGCAAGCAGATAAATCACAAAGTATAACTTACATACCTAACCACATCAGCACAATTTATCAGGTGACAATTATAATTTAAATAAATAGGCACAGCAGGCACATAATTAAAAATATGACATCAGTGAAAAAGCAGTGCAGCCAAGCGATGCATAGTATACACAAGTTACAATTCAGTTCATTGATAATCATTGTCAAATCAGTTAACGTACGCAAGCACGTCGCTTCACAAGCAAATTCATAGAACATGTAATTATCACAAAGTATGAATCACGTAATCGCGCAGCAAATTACGTCTAAGGTACGTACCTAAGTGGAAATATGTTACCTGAAAAATAAACTCAATTAATAATTACCTTTTTAGTTTATTACTTTCTTCTTCGAAATGACATTTTTCCTGAAATTTTCTCGATAGCAAGTCGTCTTAACGTCGGACACGCACAGAATTTACCTGAAGTTCTTAAATATTTTATAGAACCGTATCCTGAAAAATACTGAATGTTAATAACAGAATTCATCAAGTCACTATAGCTTTATACTGAATTTAGTCGGAGAAATTAGACTGTGTATTTATTTACGGCTGTCAGTGCATTCGCACTGAGCGCTCGATCAGCTGTAGGCGCGTGACGTAGGACGTGATTGTTTGCGGTCAACGACTGCCTTTAGCGGCGCGCAGACTTGACTGTTGCTTTGAGTATGTGCCGCCGCCAAAACACAGCGCGGTATCCTTGTACTCTCCGTGTGTTTACATACAACTGTTAGTTTCTCAAAAGTATGTCATTCTACAAAAATTTTTCAAAAGTATATCATTCCACAAAAATTTTAACGTTAGATATATGATGTATTCCCTTAGAGCGTTGAGATTTAAGAGTTTCTACTTCAACAGTGTTATCATGTATAATTTTGCGAACTCTATATGGACCGTTATAAAGCAGAAAAAATTTGCGACACAAGCCTTTTCCTTTGTGAGACAATCGATGAGACTTAATTAACACCTTCTGACCAACTGACAAGATTTTTGAACGAGCAGGACGCTTAGCTGATTTCTCTCTTCTAGCAGCCGCAGATGCAATATTTCGTAGAGCCAGGTTGACAACTTCAGAATGCCGCAGTTTCCGTGAAGGCGGAAAAGGAACGATTTCAGAAATGCGATTTGTCGGTGCTTTGTTTTTTAATATCAGTATAGGCGGTAAAGAAGTTGAGTCGTTAGGAAGTTCATTCAGAATGTTTTGAAAAATATGAAGATACTGATCCCACGTTCTGTGATTCTGATGACAATAAAGACGACACAATTTATTGATTTCCTTCATCCATCTCTCTGAAGCGTTAGATTGGGGGTGAAAAAGTGAAATGAAAATTGGTTTAATTTTACGACGCCGTAGAGTACGAAGCCAAATTTTAGAACGAAACTGTGATCCATTATCTGATATCAACATGACCCACTTCTTTAAGAAAATGGTTAATGAAAGCATTAGATACTGAACGAGCTGTTGCTTTGCGTAACGGTGTAAAACACACATATTTTGATGTCAACTCCACTGCTACGAAAATGTACGCAAAACCATTAGTAGATCGAACCACTGGACCGAACAAATCAACTGCAGCCATGTCCTTTAATTTTGCTGGAATGATAGGAAACAACGGTGCTCTGTGAGATACTGTCGGCGGCTTAGCCTTCTGACATAATTTGCATTTGGCAAGAACAAATCGAATACGTTTTTCCATATTATTGAAGTAGCAATTTTCTCGTAATTTATGAAAGCATTTTCTGGGACCAAAGTGTGCATAACTGAAATGCGTATACCAAATCAGCTTATTAATCCACTCATCAGGAATACAAACTAACCAAACAGAGTTGTCGACCGATTTTCGTTTAAAAAGAATGTCATTGCGAACTAAATAATGCTGTCTAATCGCTACGCTTTCCTTTCTCCTCCACTTCTCCTTAATGTCCTTCCAGATTGGATCCTTATTTTGCTCCTTAGCGATGTCCTGGAGCGAAGACGAAATAAAGTTCTCAAACGCAACACCTTGAATATACATCAAACAATAATTGTTTTCCTTGCAGTCCTCTTCAGCACTTTGTTTCAAGCCCATAGGTGCACGTGATAAAGCATCGGCAACAATATTTGAAGAACCCTGTATGTAAACAATACTAAAATCAAATTCCTGTAGGTACAACGCCCATCGTGACAATCTGCCATGAGTTAATTTTGTTGACATAAGAAATTCCATAGCTCGATGATCGGTGTAAACCTTAGTATGTCTGCCAAACAAGAATGTGCGAAATTTTGTAAAAGCCCAAACAACAGCCAAAGCTTCAAGTTCCGTAATCGAATAATTCTTTTCCGATTTAGAAAGAACACGACTTCCAAATGCAATAGTCCTTTGTACTACAACGCCGTTTTCTTGTATCTCTTGAAATAAATGTGCACCTAGCCCTTTGTATGATGAGTCCGTTGCCAAACAGAAATCTTTAGATAAATCCGGGTGTGAAAGAAGTGGAGCAGCAACTAAAGCATCACGAAGTTGTTCAAATTCTGACTGAGCTTCCTCATCCCAACACCAATTAGATTTCTTTCCAGATAGTTCACATAAACGAGGTGTGGCCAAATCGTCCAATCTAACAAAGCGTCTAAGAAAATTACAGACACCAAGGAAACTACGAACATCACGTTTTGTGGTAGGAACAGCATAATTACGAATAGCGTCAAGTTTTTCTGGATCAGGAAGAATACCTTCTGTAGAAATAATGTGACCGAGAAATTTCACCTGTGAACGACCAAATTCAGATTTCTCCAAGTTCACAGTAATGCCAACTCTTGCAAAGATACGTAACAATGAATCCGAAATTTTGTTGTGCTCACTCCAAGAATGTTTAGCAATAAGAATGTCGTCAACATATGAATTAATATTGTCACGAAGATAAACAGGTAAAATTTCATTTAAGCTACGAATGAATGCTGCTGAAGATACAGTAAGTCCAAACGGTAATTTCCGAAACTGGTAACAGTTACCAAAGGCTAAAAAGGCAGTGTATTTTCTACAATCAGGGTGGAGTTCTATTTGCCAAAAACTTGCGCGCATATCAATCGTGGATAAAACTTTAATTCCATGGAAATGTTGAAGAAGTTCATCTAAATTTTGTGGGCGGTCAGTTTCAGGAATGATGATATTATTTATCTGTCTGGAATCTAGAACCAAACGAATTGACCCATCCTTTTTCAGAACAACGTGTAATGGGCTAGAATAAGGACTGACTGCAGGCTCAATAATGCCCTGATCTAACATGTACTGAAGTTCATTCTTAACCTTGTCTCTGTAAGCCAAAGGAATAGCGTACGTTTTCCCACGAAATGGCGTGTGTTCTTTTACTTTAAATAAATATTGTAAGCCTTGTATAGTTCCTGTGTGATGTCTAAATACTGTAGCATGTGAAGTCAAAATGTGGTGCAGCTCTTCTCTTGCAACGTCATGTGGCACTTCAGCTTTCTTAACCTTTTCATTAATTAGTTCTTCGCTATTAATTATATCATCCATCGCGTCTCTGTATCTATTGTCGTTGTCATGAATAAACACACTGTCGTCATAATGCTCAACGAAAACATCAGAAGTAAGAAACCTTAAACATTTTGTATCTGACTCAGATCTTGTTAAACACTCGAAAAATTTCAAACATTTCGGCATTCCGGCAACAGTCAAATTCACACTTCCTTCTTTAAAGTTCAAAATTGCCTTATGTGCGTTAAGAAACTCCATACCTAATATAATTTGTGTACTGAGCAATGGAACAATAATAAAATTAGCAGAAAATTCGTATCCTTGACAACTGAAATTTATGTTGGTCTGTTGTTTAACTTCTACACCTTTTCCAGAAATCGCTCCTCGAATTGTAGTTTTAGAAATAGGTAACACAGGACAGGCAATAGTCCTTTCACATATACGAAAAACTGATTCACTAATGACGTTCAATGGGCTCCCAGAATCTAAAACTGCAGTGAACTTATTCTTACCCACATGTACTTCAATAACAGGATGTAAAAATGCGTCTACATTATTTTCCTTTTCGTCTAACAAAATGTCTCTCATGTCTTCCAGGCGTACGTAGTGTAAAGCCGTAGTGTCATTACTTTCTGAACCGTCTATATTGCTGCCAGAAGCCGAAGCTGCTAGTCATTGTCGATTGTTTGCGTCACGTCTTTGATTATTCGCGTCATTTCGCGGATCCATTTCTACGATTTGCACTTGTCTCTCTGAAGTTCTGTCACGTGGAGGATGCCAATTAGGTCCCTCCTGTCTGTTAGATACAAATTCTTGGTTGTGTCTGTTATTAAAATTTCTGTTTTCCTGTCTGTCTGCATAACTACTTCTTGTGTAATTTCGACTGTCACTTCTGAAAGTATTGTTGTATCTACTACCCGGATTATTTCTGTAGTAAGAATTTCTATTACTGTTTGAATAATTTCTGTCTTGATAATACCGATTACTGTTTCCGTATGATTGATCATTCCGGTACGAATTACCGTTATTATAATTGTCTGTGTAATTTCTGTTAGAACGCCTGTTATTGTCATAAGGCTGGTATCTATTGTCCTGCCTGTTTCGTCTGTCATTCTCAAAATTACCGCTATAACGTCCGTTCCGATCACTGTCCCTTTTCTCTGAAAATCTATCATAATTATTGTTACTGAAAAAATTACAGGTAGTCCCGTCGTCATTGTCGTACTCGAGTTCTTGTAGCAAAGTCTTAAAAGTCTCAATGTCGTCTTTACATCTTCCGGCTAAAACAATTTGTCTTATGAATTGTGGCAGCTTGGTTAAACAAATGCGAATTAATTCAGTCGGGCTATAAGGGTTGGAAAGGAACTGATTCTTTCGAATCATGTCTTCAAAATATTCCGCTGGCGTGCGGAATTCAGACTGTTTGAAATTACGCTGCATGATAAGACTGTGTTTGACTCTGTCTTGCGTGTTTTCGGACCAATATGCCGATAGAAATGCATGATAAAAATCATTTAGGCTATTACAATCTCTAATGATTGCGCGCATCCGCGTCGCCGGTTCGTTTTCTAAATACCCACACATAAATTCCAGTTTGTGACTTAGTGGCCAATTTGGTGGAAGTGCGTACATAAATTGATCTAACCATGAACATGGATGTATGTCATTCTTAGAATTGCGGAAGATCTTAAATTTCCGAACAGTCAAAAAGTGTTTATAGTCAAAGTTTTCGCCTCGTGGCGACAAAGACCTACCGCGTTTGTCCCAGTCCCAAGGTCGATTATTGTCAAGTTCGCGCGCCTGGCGATCTCTTGTTGCATCCCGTAAATGAAACAAATTATTTTCTTCAAACCCCTCTGCTATCTGTGATTCTAAATTTCTTCTACTGTCTTTACCTACAATTTCGCCTTCAATTTGTTTCACTTGCTTTCGTAATGCCTCAACTTCCCTTTTAACGCGTTCATTAAATTTTCCTTGATTTTCAACATGTTTACTTATGCTCTGGTACTCTTCGGTTTCTGAAAATGGCAATGGAGCTGTGTCATCTGAATCTCTGTCCCCATTTAAACTAAGATTTGTCAATTTATCTGAAATCTCCTCCACTCTTTCCGATAAATCACCTATTTGTTCTTTCTGTTTATTTACGTCTTCCGTAAGTGTCGCGACTCGGGTTTCAGTATGGTCACATTTAGTAGTTAACTGTTCATACTGTTGTGTTAGGTTATTTATTCTGTCATTTGGTACGGATTTCTCGATTCTTTCAAGTATTTCTTCCTTATCGTGTGCACATTGTAAATTTAATTCTGAAAATTTCTGTACTATCACGCGATCTCTTTCCTCCTGTTCTCTATCCTGTTCCCTTTGTCTAATCTCTACTGCAATTAATCTATTATTGTGAGAATTCAAAATCGGTTGTACTTCTTCTCTGATTTCTTTCTTCAATTCATCTTTCATATTTCTGAAACATGTCCCTATTCGTGAGTCTAACCGTGTTTCCAAAGTTCCCATCTCTGTTTTTAATTCAGATCCAAACCGTGCTTCCATTGTTCCCATTTGCGATCCCAGTGAGTCTAACCGTGTTTCCATTGTTCCCCTATCAGTTTTAATTTCAGATCGCAAAGTTCCCATCTCAGTTTTAATTGTTCCTATATCAGTTTTAATTTCAGATCGTAACTGTGATCCCATATTTAATATAGCACTCATCAACTGCTCCATATTAAATGGTCCAGAATTCTTTTCGCCCCTAACATTTTCCACAATACTAACATCCTTCTGCATAGCCATAAGGCTATCTGTATTCGATACTATTCCAGAATCTTCTGTCGTTAATCTCGGATTCTGTGAATTTTCTGGTTGAGAAAAATTTTGAAATGGTTCCGGACTATTTTCTCGACTGATTAAATTGTTTTCCACTTCATTATTCATGATACTGTTTTCCTCTGTTGGCGAGTTCGCCATGTTAACAACTTCGTCATTCTCACTATCCATCATTTTTGCCTTTTTCATCGATCGCGTAATCATTTACAAAACATACAAAATTCGTCACTGTACGAAAATTTATACACAATGACACTTTATCACCAACAATATCAATCACACGAAATGCTTCCTTCAAACACGATTAACGAACAATAGAAGAATGACAATTACCAGTCTACACATGCAAAATAGACTACAATTACTGAACTACAGATTACTACAACAATACTACTGTCTACTATTTTTGCAATCAGAAGAATTCCAAGGGACGATCCGAAGCAGCGGTCGCCACGTGCATGGGGGCTTAATAAAATGTAATGCAATTATTTTTAGTAGCTGTCTGTCCGATTACGCAAGTCTCGTAAACGGCTGGCCCTGACTAGTATTAGTACGCAATCTGACTGCATAGAATAACAACAAACAATGAAAGAAACTCTTCGTTAACACAGTTAATTAATTAAGCCCCCAGCAACTATAAAACCTACGAAACAACAAGCACAAGTGTAGCTGTTCTGTATGTGGTAGTATGACTCAACGCACATCTGGCACGGTTCTTCTTCAACAAGACAAGAATTTTTAAATATCATTTATACTGACGTGATAAAAGAAAATTAGAAATACTATAATTGTACAAGAAAACCAAAATTACACTCTAATACGAGAACACACGCCAGATGCTTTGTTGACTGAACCTGTAATGAAGCATTATTCAGGACACACAATAATAAGAAAATAAAGAACAGTAGTTAGTTACCTTAATTTATATTGACGAAAAGCACTCAGATCATTACAATATCTCCATTGGAACAACATCTGCTATCTCTCCCATCAAATAACTGCATAAACATGGAACAACACTCTCCACTACCGCATCTCACTCTGACTTCAGCTACAAGCAGTGTCCCCCACAACTTCTCGGCAAGAACTGCCTGCCGCTACCTCTCAATGAGCACTGCCAGTGGAGGCGGCGGAACAATACTCTCTCTGGCGCGATTTTTGGCGCTGTGGCTCAGTGTAGCCACCTTTCAATGTAGATGTAGATAGTATCCCTGGCGACGAACCCATTTCTCCCACCGAGAAACCAGTTTGTTGATACCATCACTGTAGAATGTTTGCCTTTCTGACGGAGCCATAAGCTCTGCTCTGCTCGCGCCGCATCGTCAGGGTGTTCTTCGGTTTTTGAAACTGTTGAAAATCAGCCAAGTCTGGACGGTATTGAGGATGGGTGAAGACAGTGAACTCTAGACGTCGGATTATTGCAGATGTCACAGAGCTCGCGCATGGTCCGGCATTGTCATGATGAAGGAGAAGGTGCTCCATGTGTGGACCATCTCTTCGAATTTGAAACTGGATTACAGCAAGCTGTTTCTAACGCACAAACATAGTTACGTTACACATTGTCAGGTTACGGTGAAAATTCGGAGTTCTTTAGCGACGGAGGGCTGTAAATTTGTAGACATGAAGGATAAATAGCTAAAATATTAATAAAGTTTGTTTTATTTAAAAAGCTTTAAGCGTTTTCACATACAAAATTCTGAGACATTACTTCTCAGCGCGATTCGGATATTGGGGAAGCAATGGCCGAAATAAAAGAAACGTCCGGGAGTTAAATTATTACGGGGTGAAAGAGCATAGTGATAAGATTCGCTGAAGACATTGCTATCCACAGATAAAGAGAGGAAGAGCTACAAGACGAATGCAATGAACGGCCTAGTAAGAGCTAATATTGATTTGGAGTGAACCAAAGAAAGATGAAACTAATAATGACAAGCAGGAATGAGAACAGCTACGAGTTTATGAAAAGTGGGGACCGCGTAGTAAACAAATTTAGACTTCTACCTCGTGAGCAAAATAACGTACGATGGCCAAAGCTAAGAGGAGCTAAGGAGCAGACTAGCATAGGCAAAGAGGGAATTTATCGCTGAATGCATTCTATTAGCATCAATCACAGGCTTTAATCTGAGAAATAAATTTCTGATAATGTGCGTCTGGAGCACAATTTTGTATGGAAGTGAACAATCGAAATAGCGAAAATCGAAAACAAGAGAGTTAAACTCTGTGAGATGTGTTGTTGCATAAATATGCTAAAAAAATAAGTGGGCTGACGAGATAAGAAAGGTCGAGGTTCTCCGAGAGGCCGTCGAGAAAGCAGCGTGTGGGAAGCACTAACTAGAAGAAGGAGCAGGATGACAGGACACGTAATACGACATCAGGGAGTGGATGTCGTGGTGCTAGAGGTAGCCTATTTGTAGAGAATGGAATATGTACAATAAATAATTCAGAACTTTGGGGGTATGTGCTGCTATGAAACGAAGAGATTAGTACAGGAGACAAAGACGCATCAAACAAGTCGAAAAAAGTCTTCCCTGAACTTATACCCGGTGATACCAAGAACTCACTGACGTACAGGGTGTCCAGAGAAAAAGTCCCTGATTTCAAAATTAATAATGTCGAAAACTAAGATCTATAGACGAATACAACAAAAAATATGTTTATTGTGGAGGCTGTAAGAGCTTTATACAGAAGTTTCGAAGTAATTTGAGAAGCTGCAAACAAAAGGCTCTGTATGCTGTGCACCTCTTACAGTGTTGCCGTGCATGATTAAACTCGTCCTCTGCAATCACCTCACGATCGTTTCGAAATGCCCAACGCTTGCAGTATGGAGGCAGCGCAAACGAACAGCGAAATTTGCCATCTCATCCCCTAGTGTCTCTACAGGAATGAATTCAGCTGTCACACAGACCGCAGATCCAAGCTAATCCAGCGTGGTGGGATGATTGCCGTAGACGGTGTCTTTCACGTGACCCACTCGGAGTCAGATCGGTCAAATGTGGAGACCAGGCAACCCCTGCGTCACTAAATTTGCTGCAGTCAACGTAATGATTCTATTCCTGACGTATTCATCAAGAAAGCGAAACACTTGTTC
Organism: Schistocerca cancellata; assembly: GCF_023864275.1. NCBI lineage: Eukaryota > Metazoa > Arthropoda > Insecta > Orthoptera > Acrididae > Schistocerca > Schistocerca cancellata. The sequence goes on along the minus strand of NC_064633.1, from coordinate 215,629,253 downwards.
ATCGCGACGTGCTCTGGTCCCATCTTACATGAGTCACTTGGTGTCTGGTCAGTTCTCCAACGCTAGCTGTGTGGCGAGAAATTGTTCCAAAATTGCAATGGAATGCTCTCTAGTGATCGTTTCCCACATGAATAAAGGGCTAATAATGCCACTTCTGCATACACTGGCCAAACAGTAACTTTGGAAGAATGCAATGGTTTCGCTACACACAAATGGGGGTTATCGGAAATCCAAGATCGTCAGTTTTCTTTATTAACGACACGATTCGGTGGAAATGACCTTCATGTGTGAACCAGATGGAGGCAACATCAAAATACTTCATTATTAATCATTGTGAGATTCTGATTGCCATCGGCCTTGCTGCAGTGTTAACACCGGGTCCCGTCAGGTCACCGAAGTTAAGCCCTGTCGGGCTGGGGTAGCACTTGGATGGGTGACCATCCGGTCTACCAAGTGCTATTGGCAAGCGGGGGGGGGGGGGGTTGCACTCAGCCCTTGTGAGACAAACTGAGGAGCTACTTGATAGAGAAGTAGCGGCTACAGTCTCGCAAACTGACCACATGACCCTCCATATCCGCATCCAGTGACGCCTATGGGCTGAGGTTGACACGGCGGTCGGCGGTTCCGTTGGGCCTCCATGGCCCGTTCGGGAGGAGTTTAGTTTCAGTTTGTTCCAGAGATTCTGATTCACGGTCAGCCCTCTGTCGCACAGCTCGTACAGGTTTTGGATTTGGAATGGAAAAGTGTGTAGGCTCTACGTGAGTATCTTCTGCGCACTGGAACGCATCAAACCAGCCTCTGCTGAAAATTCTTCGAACAGAGTGGCCTCGTTTTTGCAGAATAATTCCAGAAACCTCGGCATTATATTCGGGAATAACTACAGTTTGCCGGCCGCGGTGGCCATGCGGTTCTAGGCACTTCAGTCCGGAACCGCGTGACTGCTACGGTCGCAGGTTCGAATCCTGCCTCGGGCATGGTTGTGTGTGATGTCCTTAGGTTAGTTAGGTTTAAGTAGTTCTAAGTTCTAGGGGACTGATGACCTCAGACGTCGAGTCCCATAGTGCTCAGAGCCATTTGAACCATTTGAACTACAGTTTGCCTGGGGCCAAAATTCCCCGCTAGATCACGAGCCACCCTGACTTTCTGTTGGTATTTGGCGAAGAACTTGCAAAAGATTTTTGGATTTTAAATATTAAATCGTGTCTGAAAACAGTGCCTTGTTGCAGTAGAACTGTGTTCTAACCTGTGGCATTCCAGTACCAGAAAAACACCTTATTCAGTGGAGTAAGTGAGTTAAAGCTCTTCTTTCGGTACGCGAACCTCCTTTTGTGTTTCAACATTGGAACTGATAGCTCCGAGGTGCTGTCCACTGTTTATAAACACTACGTACTGCGATTACAGCACTGTGTGTTAGCAGCTTTTGGAACTATTTCGAAAATTCTCAATAAATTCTGTACAAAATTTTTACAGCTTTCCCAGTAGACATCCCGCCTTTTGCACTCGTCTATAGATCTTAGTTTCCGGGATATTTAATTCCACTGGACAGCCCGTATCAAGCAAATGGTACCTAGGGAATCTTATACAACCATAGCACGTTTGTTGTTGTTGTGGTCTTCAGTCCTGAGACTGGTTTGATGCAGCTCTCCATGCTACTCTATCCTGTGCAAGCTTCTTCATCTCCCAGTACCTACTGCAACCTACATCCTTCTGTGTCTGCTTAGTGTATTCATCTCTTGGTCTCCCCCTACGATTTTTACCCTTCACGCTGCCCTCCAATACTAAATTGGTGATCCCTTGATGCCTCAGAACATGTCCTACCAACCGATCCCTTCTTCTGGTCAAGTTGTGCCACAAATTTCTCTACTTCCCAGTTCTATTCAATACCTCCTCATTAGTTATGTGATCTACCCATCTAATCTTCAGCATTCTTCTGTAGCACAACATTTCGGAAGATACTATTCACTTCTTGTCTAAACTATTTGTCGTCCATGTTTCACTTCCATACATGGCTACACTCCATACAAATACTTTCAGAAATGACTTCCTGACACTTAAATCTATACTCGATGTTAACAAATTTCTCTTCTTCAGAAACGCTTTCCTTGCCATTGCCAGTCTACATTTTATATCCTCTCTACTTCGACAATCATCAGTTATTTTGCTCCCCAAATAGCAAAACTCCTTTACTACTTTAAGTGTAGCACGAATCTACCAAAAAATGTATTTTTAGTGACTGAAAGTGATCGAAGCTTCTCGTTCTATGAGTGTTGATGGTAACAGTATGAATCACAGAATATAAGTATGTCCCGGAAAGAAAGTCAGAATTGATCGAACACAAAAAACAATTGAATGCCATGCTGTAAAAAGTATTCATGTTGGTCCTACTCCCGCCGCGTTCCCATCTGTTAGGAACAGCACGTTTTGGACTTTATAGTATTTTATACAGGTTTTTGAAGGATTTAGAAGTGTCTGTGTTATCGGGCACTGAGAAATTTAGATGTCGTGGTTAATTCCGATACGTTTGTCTGATGCAAACATTATTAGAAGGACATCTCGGACCATTATAGAGTCGGAGAGTACTTCCAATGCAAGACATGAGGGCGCGCACACAAGAAGGCGTCACCTGGAGTAGTAACTCGACCAACTCATACACAGAAACACACGCTGTAGCGTGAATCGAAAGCTGCTAGCCCGCCAAAGGAAAATGTCCCGAGTTCGAGTCTCGGTCTGGCACAAGGTTTTAATCTGCCAGGAAGCTCCATATCAGCACACTCTCCGCTGCAGAGTGAAATTTTCGTTCTGGAAACAACTTATAAGCATCTACGAACCTACGACTTGTCTGGTTTTGCGGTATTAAATCATGTACACAAACCTCCTTGTGAGTCAGTCAGTCTATTAGTGAATCCCGTATTAAAATCCCTGTAGTGGGTCCTGAGATTAGCCTTCACAAATAGAGAGAAAGACGCGGCCGTTGACCTTAACTCATATACAGATTGTGGTCAAGCGCCGCTGCCCTCTGGAGCTGCTGCAACGGTTTACTGCTTGTCCCACTGTCCCACCAGACACTGCCTACTCTGTGGCTGATTATCTCGTACCTCCCATCCTTGAGGCGAGATGTCACAATAACCGATAATTAAATACGGAAGAGGCCGAGCGGTTAAAGGCGCTACAGTCTGGAACCGCACGACCGCTACGGTCGCAGGTTCGAATCCTGCCTCGGGCATGGATGTGTGTGATGTCCTTAGGTTAGTTAGGTTTAAGTAGTTCTAAGTTCTAGGGGACTTATGACCACAGCAGTTGAGTCCCATAGTGCTCAGAGCCATTTGAACCATTTTTTGAAATACGTAAGAAGTTGCAATACGTACATTACACACTTACCATTAATATGATATCTACACGTTCGTATCTCAAATCATAAAGTTTATGACTAATCTGCTTCAAATTTTATAAACATTCAGTAATGATGTACAGGGTTCCTCTTAAAACGAACTGCGAGAAAGAAAATATTGTGCTGTGTAGTGAAACTGAGCGGTTTCATTTCCATTCTTGCACCGAGTTTTAACTACGATAGCAGGCCATTTAAAGCATTAGACAAATTGTTCACCCGTATATATTATTTGTCCAATTATATAATTTCAAAGAAAAACTGTCTAGACAGCAATGTGTTTTGGTTTCTTACTGCCAATCGGTTTTAAAAGACAAATGGAAAGTTTGTTTATTGCTTATCGGCTTACAGTTAGACTAAGGAGTCTGAATGATCCCACATATGAAAATTATGCGAAATGCTGTCATTGAAGCTACTGTCCTGACCTACTGTCCAGCAGCGGGAGAAGTCTCTCTCATACCTAATACACCGATGATCCCTGCAGATTTACCAATTAATTTTCAGCGACTTCATTTCTCGATCACGGTTTTCTTTGCAATAACAGTAACGAAAAAAGCAGAGGGGGATGGGGAGGAAGTGGACATACAGAGGGGAAAGAATGAAATGTTCGGAAAGGGAGAGCTAGTAAGGAGGAGATAGAGAGAGAGAGGCGGGGGATGGAAGTAGTGGACAGAGAAAGCGGAGGAAGTGATGGACAAAGAAAGAGTTGCGGATGATTTTAGGATGTATATGCGATTCACATTTAGCAACTGCGAAGCACTCAAAAATGGCTCTGAGTGCTAGGGGACTTAACATCAGAGGTCATCAGTCCCCTAGAACTTAGAGCTACTTAAACCTAACTAACATACGGACGTCACCCGCATCCATGCCCGAGACAGGTTTCGAACCTGCGACTGTAGTGGTCGCGCGGTTCCAGACTGAAGCGCCTAGAACCGCTTGGCCACCTCGGCCGGCTGCGAAGCACTGCTGGGTTCGCTAGTAAATTAGATACGCAAGACTTTCTCGTGAATAAGTCTACCTAGAGATTTACCCAATGGACAGTGCCGCTACAAGACAGATCTGAGACCCATCGTATGGACTCAACGAAATACAAACCTGCACCTCCAAAAGGAAATGTTACCTGCAGCCCAGAGAGACTACATGGGGAACACATGAAATAGACAGGAGTCGAGAAGTGTTAAGTAAACGAGTTAAATGGAGCTACTCCGAAGATGACCAGCTTCTATACAGAGAAACACAGACGTTTGAGCATGTGCGCAAGTATGGAGTTCGCTTTAACAGTGGAAGATCTATTTTTATGCAGTCACAAGGCTATTAAGGCGAAAACTATATCAAAACCTCTACAGTAGTCCTTCAGATTAGTCTTTGAATGCAGCTAGAAGGTGTCAACGGGAGATATTAAGTCATAATATATTAATAGATACGTAAAAACTCTTCCCCTGCTACGATGCTTCGTAGAATTGTTATTTCACTCCTTTCTCCGCCACATACCGACTCCTCTGTAACTGAATAGGCCGTAGCTCCCATCATTGTCATAAGATGTCACTCCAGACGCCAATTAAATGTGGATAAAATAATAACCGATCACAAGAGGGACCAAAAACAAGTGATACAAAAAACAACAGCGTTTATTCTTTCTTATTCATGAAGATAATAAGTCAGCATTATTATCATTTAAGTCGTAATAGCATCCGAGACCTCTGCTCGTAATACCATTACTATATCCACTTAAATAAAACATCGCTCTTGTTTCAAATTAGGCTTTGCGCACCAAGAAAGAAAAGAAAAAATGTGACTGAATTTTTACACTGTGACATGCACCTTATGTGCTAGCGCTGCTGGAATGTCAGTTGCATTTCTTTTATCAGTAGCCGTTTTCTTTTTAGGCATCTTTTATTCTGTACAATTACTGTGTCTTAAACTTTTCTGTAATCTTTGCAGAGGCAGATCTTGACAGCTTGGAGCGTTTATGATATCTGTCAGCATACAACCGCAGCGTCATTCTAGCGTTTGGCGGCGTTCTCCTTGAACCAGAAACTGGTCTATTATCTCGACTATTGTATACATTGTGAAAGTCTGAAGAGTTTCGCCAGTAACTTATTTGACTGTCACAACAGCAGAGTACTGACTGATGGGCTTAAAACGCACAAGTAACGTCTTTGCTCACATTTGGGGCAGTAAAGCTGAAGTTTCTTGGACTCTTTCTCCTGGCAGCTGGGCAGTGCTTCACGGCGTTGTTATCTTGTTTGGTTTTGATCACCTTTCAATTGTGTTACACCACTGAAGTCCTATTCCAAAGCATCTTTCAAATTCCACAGCGAAAACTGTACAGCCCATTAAAAAACTGTGTCGTAATTAGGCATCTACAAATGTAAAAATTACTTGTACAAGGTGCATTCAAGTTCTAAGGCCTCCGATTTTTTTTCTCCGGACTGGAAAGAGATAGAAACATGCGCATTGTTTTAAAATGAGGCCGCGTTCATTGTCAATACGTCCCAGAGATGGCAGCACCGTACGGCAGACGGAATTTTACCGCCAGCGGCGAGAATGAGAACTGTTTTAAATACCTCAAATGGCGACGTTTTCCTTACTTGAACAGCCTGCAATCATTCGTTTTCTGAATTTGCCTGGTGTGAAACCAATTGAAATTCATCGACAGTTGAAGGAGACATGTGGTGATGGAGTTATGGATGTGTCGAAAGTGCATTCGTGGGTGCGACAGTTTAATGAAGGCAGAACATCGTGTGACAACAAACCGAAACAACCTCGGGCTCGAACAAGCCGGTCTGACGACATGATCGAGATAGTGGAGAGAATTGTTTTGGGGGATCGCCGAATGACTGTTGAACAGATCGCCTCCAGAGTTGGCATTTCTGTGGGTTCTGTACACACAATCCTGCATGACGACCTGAAAATGCGAAAAGTGTCATCCAGGTGAGTGCCACGAATGCTGATGGACGACCACATGGCTGTCCGTGTGGCATGCTGCCAAGCAATGTTGACGCGCAACGACAGCATGAATGGGACTTTCTTTTCGTCGGTTGTGACAATGGATGAGACGTGGATGCCATTTTTCAATCCAGAAACAAAGCGCCAGTCAGCTCAATGGAAGCACACAGATTCACCGCCACCAAAAAAATTTCGGGTAACCGCCAGTGCTGAAAAAATGATGGTGTGCATGTTCTGGGACAGCGAGGGCGTAATCCCTACCCATTGCCTTCCAAAGGGCACTACAGTAACAGGTGCATCCTACGAAAATGTTTTGAAGAACAAATTCCTTCCTGCACTGCAACAAAAACGTCCGGGAAGGGTTGCGCGTGTGCTGTTTCACCAAGACAACGCATCCGCACATCGAGCTAACGTTGCGCAACAGTTTCTTCGTGATAACAACTTTGAAGTGATTCTTCATGCTCCCTACTCACCTGACCTCGCTCCTAGTGACTTTTGGCTTTCTCCAACAATGAAAGACCTTCTCCGTGGCTGCACATTCACCAGCCGTGCTGCTATTGCCTCAGCGATTTTCCAGTGGTCAAAACAGACTCCTAAAGAAGCCTTCGCCGCTGCCATGGAATCATGGCGTCAGCGTTGTGAAAAATGTGTTCGCCTGCAGGGCGATTACGTCGAGAAGTAACGCCAGTTTCATCGATTTCGGGTGAGTAGTTAACTAGAAAAAAAATCGGAGGACTTAGAACTTGAATGCACCTCGTAAACGTCTGAAAATTTGCCACATTGTGGTTCACATATTCTCTATGAATACTATAACTCCACGATGTGTTGAGATTGTTCCCGTGTCACCCCGCACAGAAATATAATCACAGAGATTATGGTGTGTCTTTTATCTTCTGGAGAGTAGCATGTCCAGAGCTTGAGGTTCTTGAGAATTTCATTGAATATATGCACAGAAAGTAACGATAATGTGTGCAGATATTTCTGATGGTGACTGACGACAGGGTAATAAACAACATAAGTATTTACTTAATCTGCAGACTAATGTTCAAATGTTGAAATGTTCGTGAATTCCTAAGGGACCAAACTGCCAAGGTCATCGGTCCCTAGACTTACATACTACTTAAACTAACTTATCCTAACAAAACAGACACACACACACTGATGCCCGAGGGAGGACTCGAACCTCCAGCGGGAAGGGGCCTCGCAGTCCGTAACAAGGCGCCTCAAACCGCGCGTCCACACCGCGCTGCTACAGACTAATAATTACAGCTGTTAAAAGTAGTAATTTTTGTGTTGGTTAATGCCTCCAGGTACATGTGGCAAGAGCAAACCATTAATGCTTATTTTCCTCTGAGCAGCAGGTCAGGTGTTGAAGTGTAATGCCAGGACGCAAAACTGTCGATCTATACTGACAAGTTATGTTCATGCAGAAGACATCAGGTCATAAAGTTTATGACGTATTTGCGGAAAGACTGTTTGGTGCACAGAAAAAAAAAAAAGAAGAAAACAACACACTGGTGTGTGCGTATTAAGGTACCACAAATAAAAAATCTTTACTTTACCTTTAACATCCTGTGGATATTGTATTAGGGCTATAAGTGCAGCTATTGTGATCGTTGGTACTTTAATATGTACTCACTTCAATGAGTTTACGACCGGGAGCTAATCTTCTGCAGCAATGGGGACATCAACACCCGTCATCTCTAATAAGACACTACGTGGTGTAAAGTGCAATGTTTTGCGGTTTACTTATTGCAGGATTGAAGAGAACTGTGTAAGTCGAATTGACATGTTTAATGTCGCAATATTAGCACAAAAATACACGCTTTTACACAGTTTTCAATGTGACAACAAAAAACAGTTGTCAGGATAATGCATCTCGTCAACATCAAAAAGTGAAATAATCCTAAACACAACAATATTAAATATTAACTCTCAGAAGGTTTAATTATCCTAAACAAGTTTAACTGGAAGTTTCTTTGCAAAATTGTTCATACACCTACGTTATGATGTTGGTCTGTACTACGAAAATATTCTGATTCTGGTTCAAAGTTCGGTATTATTTTTGGGATGACAATCAAGTCTATGGCGGATGGTTAGTTATGCATCAAATTGAGCAAACGATTACCCAAGGTCGCTCGAGTTTACAGTGGACGCAAGCTGGTGAACCAACAAGTTTACGCCTCTGCACTCGGTATTCACCTTAAGCTGCGATGAGCTGTCGTCTGATAGGCCGCTCTGTTACGCTGAAATTCCTGTAAAACTGATTACACATTTGTTGAATTTTCCAGCAGAAACTTTCCCTATGTTTCTTGTTATGCGAAAGAACATGTACTCATCCCTAGTCTTAGAATGTGGTGATATACACGTGCATGGTTGGAGCAGTGTGGATATTATAATGCCCTCTCAGTTCTAGCAAGGACAGTTAACTAATTGGATGGTTAGTTCCTCCACAGTTGGAACTAAACGATGCTACAGCTGATTCCTAGCTGGACGTCAGCCGCTGTGAAAGCAGTGTTCACACAAATTACTCCTCTGCGTCGTACAGAGCGTTATGCGCTCCGTTCTGCACTTGACGCCAGTTCGGAGAAGAGTCTCCAAAAATTTCCATCTTGTCTTACTCATAGCCAACTGTCTCCCCACCTGGGTTTTTTCGTTCACACGTCGCGGCTTTTTTCGACCAATAGGAACATACCTCTTACTTTGTGGAAACTCTCTCTACCAATCGCAAGGTCCCTACCACTAAATTGCGTCAAAACTTTGGCTCTTTTCTCCTTCCTAGCGCGCTTCCGCCAGTCGGACGTTTTGTGCCCCTTTCCAGACACCTAAATGCCGTCATTGACTCTCTCACGTGTATTGCACTCGCTGGACACGTGATAGAAAATCCATCACTGGTCTTGTTTCGAACCCATTTGGAATTCCGAAACGCAGTTTTCTAAAAGTTTTCTTTCCTGTCCTCCCTCAGATGGGCCGTTATATTCGCTCTGCCCGTCTGAGTCACCTGGTCTGTCATTGACATTCCACCTGGGACACCCTTTTAAATGGTTTCTGTGGTACCCGCTGTAGTGCGGCCTTGCCTCTGCCCTCGTCCCTCTGAATTCCAAACTAAAAGCCTCTCGCAGTTTGTTTCACCTTCCACTCAAACATGCATTATAGGAATGGTGTGTTAGTTATTGTTGATTGTGTGTCATCCCTTTTGGCATTACATACTGGTGGGCAAAGTAGCTCATTACCGCCAAATTAAGTTAGGTGTCATATTCACCTTCCCTTTGCAATGTATAAAGCTCTCATGTAAGGTGCGAATCTGGCCTTCATTTATTTTGCCACCTTACAGTGGGAATACAGTTACTGATAGGTGTGCCCATACGCCTACAACTACGTCCTTCACGCGCATGGCCATTCTGTTACAACAAGCTGCTGGAGTCAAGCTCTAATGGAGATGTAACAACAGGAACACGCTGAATGACACCCACCCTCCCAACCAAGGGAAGGAGGGTATCCTTCTTGACCACTATGAGGCCGCCGATGGGGCTTTCATGCTCCTTCTCACACTCATTTACTATGTTGCTACAGACAGTCGTCCTTCTCTTTCAAAACCACTGAATCAACTGCCGTACAACATACCACCTTTGCAACCCATTGGGGAATGTCAAAGAGAGAGGATTCAGGACGGGCGCAAAGAAGGTGTCCCATTAAATGTCTGCTGCTCCAGTCGTTGAGAGGATTGTCACAGTTCACCAGAATACACACTTCAGGTTTTATTCATAACCATCTCGGATATGTCCGATTTCCTTCACAAGCTGCATGTCACTGGACGCATGCTCCACACAATTTAGCTGTCGGCAAACGAATCGTGCTGTCGAACGTTAACGTCGAACGTGCCAAGTTCAACGTGCTGCTGACCGTTCAGAAACGATGCGAATTGTGCATTCAGTACACTGCTTCAACGTGCTATATGCAGTAGCACCGCGCTGTAGAGGCAATTGTCGGCTGTAATATGGCTTTCAAATCACATTGTTTACGTAGATCTACGTTAGATCTATTAAAATGCACATTTCCTTCTCGTCGATGTGCAAGTCATGCAGTTCTATATGTAATATACGTAAATAAAACCTTCAATATACGTGAACATGCTATAAGGCAAAAAGGAAAGTACCATGTCTAGTCAATAAGGACGTCGGGCTGGCCGTGTGGCCGAGCGGTTCTAGGCGCTTCAGTCTGGAACCGCGCGACCGCTACGGTCGCGAGTTCGAATCCTGCCTCGGGCATGGATGTGTGTGATGTCCTTAGGTTAGGTAGGTTTAAGTAGTTCTAAATTCTACGGGACTGATGACCTCAGATGTTAAGTTCCATAGGGCTCAGAGCCATTTGAACCAAGGACGTCGGCTTACGGAAGTTCCATTACAAATAGTGAGATACAAATTTACAATACAGTAGTTCTCCACGTGAGATAAAAAATATTTCACCAGTCTCTCTTTTTAGTAAAACGCTGTCACTTTTACTTCATCAGTCTTCCTGTTCAGTACCAAACTCTTTAGAACATGTATAATACAAATAGAGGAAAATTCGAAATGTGCAAACTATCTTATTGCAAGTAGTGCCTGCTGTCTTGTAGAGAGAGCCAATCTAACAAACTCACTCCTCAGGGAGAGTGCACTTCTGTATACATAACTTCAAATATTACAGAATGAACTTTTATTGAACTAATAAGAGAGAACACAAGAAAATGCAAAATATTTGATTGCGGTGAGATGTGAATCAGTAACGCATGACCTATTTGTTCTGGCGTAACATCAAGCGCCGGCACGTCGGCCTGGAACGTTACGGCAGAAAGGACTGTGAGACGACGTGAGCCACTAGTACGCTGACTAGAACCGCACCACGACTGGAGCGGACCCCGTACGAAGAGAATATAAGCGCCGCTCCACGTAGCGGCGGCCGCACTAGAAGACGAGTCGCCATCCAAACGCTTCAGCCGTGATTTATAAACTGTTGTGTTTTGTTTGCTTTGAAATCGTATACAGGGTGGTCCATTTATAGTTATCAGGCCAAATATCTCACGAAATAAGCATCAGACGAAAAAACTACAAAGAACGAAACTCGTCTAGCTTGAAGGGGGAAACCAGTTGGCGCTATGTTTGGCCCGCTAGATGCCGCTGTCATAGGTCAAACGGATATCAACTGCGTTTTTTTTAAATAGGAACCCCCATTTTTTATTACAAATTCGTGTAGTACGTACAGAAATATGAATTTTTAGTTTTTTCGCTTTGTGATATATGGCGCTGTAATAGTCACAAACGTATAAGTACGTGGTATCACGTAACATTCCGCCAGTGAGGACGGTATTCGCTTCGTGATACATTACCTGTGTTAAAATGGACCGTTTACCGATTGCGGAAAAGGCCGATATCGTGTTGATGTATGGCTATTGTGATCAAAATGCCCAACGGGCGTGTGCTATGTATGCTGCTCGGTATCCTGGACGACATCATACAAGTGTCCGGACCTTTCGCCAGATAGTTACGTTACTTAAGGAAACAGGAAGTGTTCAGCCACATGTGAAACGTCAACCACGACCTGCAACAAATGATGATGCCCCAGTAGGTGTTTTAGCTGCTGTCGCAGCTAATCCGCACATCAGTAGCAGACAAATTCGTGAGAATCCGAAATCTCAAAATCGTCGGTGTTTAGAATGCTACATCAACATCTATTGCACCCATACCATATTTCTTTGCACCAGGAATTGCATGGTGGCGACTTTGAACGTCGTGTACAGTTCTGCCACTGGGCACAAGAGAAATTACGGGATGATGAAAGATTTTTTGCACGCGTTCTATTTAGCGACGAAGCGTCATTCACCAACAGCGGTAACGTAAACCGGCTTAATATTCACTATAGGGCAACGGAAAATCCACGATGGCTGCAACAAGCGACCTTTGGGGGAGGGGGGGGTGGTTAATGTATGGTGCGGCATTACGGGAGGAAGGATATGGTTCAAATGGCTCTGAGCACTATGGGACTTAACATCTATGGTCATCAGTCCCCTAGAACTTAGAACTACTTAAACCTAACTAACCTAAGGACAGCACACAACACCCAGCCATCACGAGGCAGAGAAAATCCCTGACCCCGCCGGGAATCGAACCCGGGAAGCGAGAACGCTATATTGTTAAAAGATAGGGTAGCCTCCTCAACGACGCCTAACTTCTGCTGATTGGTCGAGTGCTCCTGGCGGAAGCCAAATTTGTCATTTGGTAATACGCCACCTTACGCCATATACAGATTGAGTCTTCCACAGAATACACGCCCTAAAACCCTGCTAATCATAGGAGGGATGCTTATGACAGGAAGTGCAAAATGGCTAAGCGAGAATGCTACCGCACGACCACGAGATGCGGGCTGGAGGAAGGATAATTGACCCCATTTTATCGATGGCAATCTATGCAATGCAATGTATGCTGATTTCCTACGTAATGTTCTACCGATGTTACTATAAGATGTTTCACTGCATGACAGAATGGCGATGTACTTCCAACACGATGGATGTCCGGCACATAGCTCGCGTGCGGTTGGAGCGGTATTGAATAGCATATTTCATGACAGGTGGATTGGTCATCGAAGCACCATACCGTGGCCCGCACGTTCACCGGATCTGACCTCCCCGGATTTCTTTCTGTGGGGAAAGTTGAAGGATATTTGCTATCGTGATCCACCGACAACGCCTGACAACATGCGTCAGCGTAATGTCAATGCATGTGCGAACATTACGGAAGGCGAACTGCTCGCTGTTGAGAGGAATGTCGTTACACGTATTGCCAAATGCATTGAGGTCGACGGACATCATTTTGAGCATTTATTGCATTAATGTGGTAATTACAGGTAATCACGCTGTAACAGCATGCGTTCTCAGAAATGGTAAGTTCACAAAGGTACATGTATCGCATTGGAACAACCGAAATAAAACGTTCAAACTTACCTACGTTCTGTATTTTAATTAAAGAAAACCTACATGTTACCAACTGTTCGTATAAAATTGTGAGCCATATGTTTGTGACTATTACAGCGCCATCAATCACAAAGCGAAAAAACTGGTCCAACTAAAACATTCATATTTCTTTACGTACTACACGAATCTGTAATTAAAAAATGGGGGTTCCTATTTAAAATCTCATATCCGTTTGAACTATGTCAGCGCCATCTAGCGGGCCATCCATAACGCCATCTGGTTTCCCCCTTCAAGCTAGACAAGGTTCGTTCTTTATAGGTTTTTCGTTTGACGCTTATTTCGTGAGATATTTGGCCCGGTCACGATCAGTGGACCACCCTGTATATCAAAGGATTGCTTTCGACACCTCTTTGTGAAAACGCAAAGTTAAGTATTGTCAAATTGACATATTACAATAAACTCTATTAATAAGATTTGCTTGAATTGTTGTCTAGCTGTTCGAGAAAACAGCTTCCTAGGCACCCTATATCACACGAGTGGGCAGGATACGACACTACTGTCTTACTATTCTGCGCCTCTAGTCACGATGCTACACCGACCACGAAAAATACTCATACACGTATACATCTACATCTATACTCTAAAGCCACTTTACGGTGTGTGGCGGATTGTACATTGTGTGCCAGTATCACTTCCTGCTTTTCCTGTTCCGGTCACGTATGGTTTGCAGAAAGAACGATTGCTGGTAATTCTCCGTGTGGACTCGAATAACTGCATGATTCATAAACAAAAGTCTCCGCTCCCAGGTTCGAATCCCGCCGCTGCTTAAATTTTGATTAATAATCAGCATTGGCGGTCGAAGACTTTCGGCATAAGAAGTCACCTCTCATTCTGCCAACGGCCTTGTCAAACAGGGCGGAGTAGCAGACAGAGGTTGAGGGCAATCTCTCGTCCTAGGGGTGGGAAACTGCCCCTAAAGGCGGATGAAAGAGCAATGATCAACGGAATGAGGATGCAGAAGAAAATGGAAACCACTGCATTAAAGACACGTGACATGTATCCACAGAACATATGGCCTGTAATTGAAGAAGTGTCATGATGGTCTCTCCATTGGCAAAAGATTCCAAAAAGTCCTCCATTCGGATCTCCGGGAGCGGACTGCCAAGGGGAGGTTACCATGAGAAAAGATTGAATAATCAACGGAAGGATAACGTTTGCCGGCCGGAGTGGCCGTGCGGTTCTAGGCGCTACAGTCTGGAACCGAGCGACCGCTACGGTCGTAGGTTCGAATCCTACCTCGGGCATGGATGTGTGTGATGTCCTTACGTTAAATACACTCCTGGAAATGGAAAAAAGAACACATTGACACCGGTGTGTCAGACCCACCATACTTGCTCCGGACACTGCGAGAGGGCTGTACAAGCAATGATCATACGCACGGCACAGCGGACACACCAGGAACCGCGGTGTTGGCCGTCGAATGGCGCTAGCTGCGCAGCATTTGTGCACCGCCGCCGTCAGTGTCAGCCAGTTTGCCGTGGCATACGGAGCTCCATCGCAGTCTTTAACACTGGTAGCATGCCGCAACAGCGTGGACGTGAACCGTATGTGCAGTTGACGGACTTTGAGTGAGGGCGTATAGTGGGCATGCGGGAGGCCGGGTGGACGTACCGCCAAATTGCTCAACACGTGGGGCGTGAGGTCTCCACAGTACATCGATGTTGTCGCCAGTGGTCGGCGGAAGGTGCACGCGCCCGTCGACCCGGGACCGGACCGCAGCGACGCACGGATGCACGCCAAGACCGTAGGATCCTACGCAGTGCCGTAGGGACCCGCACCGCCACTTCCCAGCAAATTAGGGACACTGTTGCTCCTGGGGTATCGGCGAGGACCATTCGCAACCGTCTCCATGAAGCTGGGCTACGGTCCCGCACACCGTTAGGCCGTCTTCCGCTCACGCCCCAACATCGTGCAGCCCGCCTCCAGTGGTGTCGCGACAGGCGTGAATGGAGGGACGAATGGAGACGTGTCGTCTTCAGCGATGAGAGTCGCTTCTGCCTTGGTGCCAATGATGGTCGTATGCGTGTTTGGCGCCGTGCAGGTGAGCGCCACAATCAGGACTGCATACGACCGAGGCACACAGGGCCAACACCCGGCATCATGGTGTGGGGAGCGATCTCCTACACTGGCCGTACACCACTGGTGATCGTCGAGGGGACACTGAATAGTGCACGGTACATCCAAACCGTCATCGAACCCATCGTTCTACCATTCCTAGACCGGCAAGGGAACTTACTGTTCCAACAGGACAATGCACGTTCGCATGTATCCCGTGCCACCCAACGTGCTCTAGAAGGTGTAAGTCAACTACCCTGGCCAGCAAGATCTCCGGATCTGTCCCCCATTGAGCATGTTTGGGACTGGATGAAGCGTCGTCTCACGCGGTCTGCACGTCCAGCACGAACGCTGGTCCAACTGAGGCGCCAGGTGGAAATGGCATGGCAAGCCGTTCCACAGGACTACATCCAGCATCTCTACGATCGTCTCCATGGGAGAATAGCAGCCTGCATTGCTGCGAAAGGTGGATTTACACTGTACTAGTGCCGACATTGTGCATGCTCTGTTGCCTGTGTCTATGTGCCTGTGGTTCTGTCAGTGTGATCATGTGATGTATCTGACACCAGGAATGTGTCAATAAAGTTTCCCCTTCCTGGGACAATGAATTCACGGTGTTCTTATTTCAATTTCCAGGAGTGTATGTTTAAGTAGTTCTAAGTTCTAGGCGACTGATGACCTCAGAAATTAAGTCGCATAGTGCTTAGAACCATTTGAACCATTGATGACGTTCTACGAGTCGGGGCGTGGAATATGAGATGCTTGAACGTGGTAAGGAAACTAGAAAATCTGAAAAGGAAATGCAAAGGTTCAGTCTAGATATAGTAGGGGTCAGTGAAGTGAAGTGGAAAGAAGAGAAGGATTTCTGGACAGATGAGTATAGGGTAATATCAACAACAGCTGCAAATAGTATAACGTGAGTAGGATTCGTTATGAATAGAAGGTAGGGCAGTGTGTGTGTTACTGTGAGCAGTACAGTAAGAGGTTTGTTCTTATCAGAATAGACAGCAAACCAACACAGACATCGATAGTTCAGGTATACATACCGACGTCGCAAGCAGAAGATGAAGAGGTAGAGAAAGTGTATAAGGATATTGAAAGGGCAGTTCAGTGTGTAAAGGGGGATGAAAATCTAATAGTCGTGGAGGACTGGAATGCAGTTGAAGGAGTAGAAAAATAGGTTACAAGAGAATATGGGCTTGGAACAAGGAATGAGAGAGAAGAAAGACTAATTGAATTCTGTAACAAGTTTCAGCTAGTAATACCGAATACTCTGTTCAAGAATCACAAGAGGAGAAGGTATACTTGGAAAAAGCCAGGTGATACGGGAATATTTCAGTTAGATTACATATAGTCAGACAGAGATTGCGAAATCAGACACTGAACTGTAAGGCGTACCCAGGAGCAGACATAGACTCAGACCACAATATAGTAGTAATGAACAGTAGGCTGAAGCTTAAGATATTAGTCAAAAAGAATCAATTAACAAAGAAGTGGGATACGGAAGTACTAAGGAATGACAAGACACGTTTAAAGTTCTCTAGGGCTATAGATACAGAATAAGGAATAGTTCAGTAGGCAGTACAGTTGCAGAGGAATGGACATCTCTAAAAAGGGCAATCACAGAAGTTGCGAAGGAAAACATAGATACAGGGAAAGTAATTGCGAAGAAACCATGTGTAACAGAAGAAATACTTCAACTGATCGATTAAAGGTGGAAGTAGGAAATGGTTCTGGGAAACTCAGGAATAGAGATTTACAAGTCGCTGAGGAATGAAATAAAAAGGAAGTGCATGGAAGCTAAGAGTGAATTGCTGCAGAAAAAATGTGAAGACATCTAAAAAGAAATAATTGTCGGAAGGACAGACTCAGCATACAGGAAAGTAAAAAAAAAAAGAACTTCGGTGACATTAAAAGCAAGGGTGATAACGTTAAGAGTGCAACGGGAATTTCACTGTTAAATCTAGAGGAGAGAGCGGATAAGTGGAAAGTATACATTGAAAGCCTCTATGAGGGGGAAGATTTGTCTGATGTGACAGAAGAAGAAAAGGAATCGACTTAGAAGAGATATGGGATCCAGTATTAGAATCAGAATTTAAAAGAGCTTTGGAGGACTTAAGATCAAATAAGGCAGAAGGGATAGACAACATTCCATCAGAACTTCTAAAATCATTGGGGAAGTGGTAACAAAACGACTATTCACGTGTGTAGAATGTACTGAGTCTGGCGACATACCATCTGACTTTCGGAAAAGCATCATCCACACAGTTCCGAAGACAGCAAGATTGGACAAGTGCGAGAATTACCGCACAGTCAGCTTCACAGCTCATGCATCCAGGTCGTTTACAAGAATAATATACAGAAGAATGGAAAAGAAAATTGAGAATGCGCTAGGTGACGATCAGTTTGGCTTTAGGAAAAGTAAACCAATCAGAAGAAATGGAACACGTCCCGTTTGGTAGATATCCCCTCTCCAACACGAAAAATGAAGGTGCGGTTTTCAAGACAGCTGCGGGTGATTTTAACAAAGGGTTGAAGGAGGATCTGAGGTTATACAGCGGGCCATTGTGCCAGGTGGTATCAAACGCCTTTGACATATCCAAAGACACGTCTCCACCATACTTTATATTATTAAAAGCTAGGGTAGCCTCCTCAACGACGCCTAACTTTTGCTGATTGGTCGAGTGCTCCTGGCGGAAGCCAAATTTGTCATTTGGTAATACGCCACCTTACGCCATATACAGATTGAGTCTTCCACAGAATACACGCCCTAAAACCCTGCTAATCATAGGGGGGATGCTTATGACAGGAAGTGCAAAATGGCTAAGCAGGGATGGCTAGATGCCAAATGTAAAGATGTAGAGGCTTATCTCACTAGGGGCAAGATAGATACTGCCTACAGGAAAATTAAAGCGACCTTTGGAGAAAAGAGAACCACTTGCATGAATATCAAGAGCTCAGATGGAACCCAGTTCTAAGCAAAGAAGGGAAAGCAGAAAGGTGGAAGGAGTATATAGACGGTCTATACAGGGGCGATGTTCTTGAGGACAATATTATGGAAATGGAAGAGGAGGTAGATGAAGATGAAATGGGAGATACGATATGGCGTGAAGAGTTTGACAGCACTGAAAGACCTAAGTCGAAACAAGGCCCCTGGAGTAGACAACATTCCATTAGAACTACTGACAGCCTTGGGAAAGCCAGTCCTGACAAAACACTATCATCTGGTGGGCAAGGTGTATGAGACAGGCGAAATTCCCTCAGACTTCAAGAAGAATATAATAATTCCAATACCAAAAAAAGCAGGTGTTAACAGTTGTGAAAATTACCGAACTATCAGCTTAATAAGTCACAGATGCAAAATACTAACGCGAATTCTTTACAGACGAATGGAAAAACTGGTAGAAGCCGACGTCGGGGAAGATCAGTTTGGATTCCGTAGAAATGTTGGAACACGTGAGGCAATACCGACCCAACAACTTATATTAGAAGAAAGATTAAGGAAAGAGAAACCTACGTAGACTTAGAGAAAGCTTTTGACAATGCTGACTGGAATACTCTCTTTCAAATTCTGAAGGTGGCAGGGGTAAAATACAGGGCGAAAAGCTATTTACAATTTCCACAGAAACCAGATGACAGTTATAAGAGTCGAGAAACATGAAAGGGAAGCAGTGGTAGGGAAGGGAGTGAGACAGGGTTGTAGCCTCTCCCCGATACTATTCAATGTGTATATTGAGCAAGCAGTAAAGGAAACAAAACAAAACTCGGAGTAGGTACTAAAATCCATGGAGAAGAAATAAAAACTTTGAGGTTCGCCGATGACATTGTAATTCTGTCAGAGACAGCAAAGAACTTGGAAGAGCAATTGAACGGAATGGAAAGTGTCTTGAAAGGAGGATATAAGATGAACATCAACAGAAGTAAAACGAGGATTATGGAAAGTAGTCCAATTAAGTCGGTTGATGCTGAGGGAATTCGAGTAGGAAATGAGAAACTTAGTGTAGTAAGGGGCTTTGCTGTTTCTGGAGCAAAATAACTGATGATGGTCGAAGTAGAGAGCATATAAAATGTAGATTGACAATGGCAAGGAAAGCGTTTCTGAAGAAGAGAAATTTGTTAACATCGAGTATAGATTTCAGTGTAAGGAATTCGTTTCTAAAAGTATTAGTATGGAGTGCAGCCATGTATGGAAGTGAAACATGGACGATAAATAGTTTGGGCAAGAAGAGAATAGAAGCATTCGAAATGTGGTGCTACAGAAGAATGCTGAAGACTAGATGGGTAGATCACATATCTAATGAGGAGGTATTGAATTGAGTTGGGGAGAAGAGGCGTTTATGGCACAACTTGACTAGAAGAAGGGATCGGTTGGTAGGACATGTTCTGAGACATCAAGGGATCACCAATTTAGTATTGGAGGGCAGCGTGGAGGGTAAAAATCGTAGAGGGCTGACCAATAGATGAATACACTAAGCAGATTCAGAAGGATGTAGGCTGCAGTAGGTACTGGGAGATGAAGAAGCTTGCACAGGATAGAGTAGCGTGGAGAGCTGCATCAAACCAGTCTCAGGACTGAAGACCACAACAACAACAACAACAACTGGTAATGTCCGTCCTGTCTTACCAGGTCTTAGCAGGGCCACCAAAACCGCATGTTTCCAAGATCGAGAATAATGTTTCTGAGTGAGGATGACATTGAACAACATCTTGATACAGGAAATCACAACAGCCGTCAATACTTTCAGAGCTGGGCCCCCAGTATTATCATCCTCTGGGGGTGAAAGACGCCGCAGATGATCCCACACCTCTGGCCGTTGAGGGATGGAGCGTTGATCTAAGCACGTGTCCACGAAAAAAAAAAACATGCTCGGCGTGACGTGGACACGTGGCCGAGTGGACGCGAACGGGTGCAATGCTGTGTACTGCGACGTGCACGCCACGTATCTGTGCAGCGTGGGCCCCCAGGCGCTGTGGCGGCTGGAGGAGGCACGGCGGTAAGCAGCTCACTGACTCTTCTATTGAAGAACAGCCATTGGGGTGAGTCACGGGCCGTGAAGCACATCGACAAGTATGGTAGCCGATTACTCAGGGGCACAGCCCAGTATACGCTACAACAGGCGCACAAAGATCACAACCTTTACTTTGACGGCTAAATAAATCGAAACACCAAAAAATTATTAATCTAGAGTAAGGAAACTTTGGGAATGCACATGCCGGGATAACATATTTAAGTGATTAACACTGCAAGATCACAGTTTAATGTAAGCGAAATATAAGAGATTACAAAAGCTGATTCATTAATAATAGGTACTTTAATAACAGGTGTAACCACCAAAATATTGAATGCAGGCATGCAAACGTGCATGCATTGTCTCCTACAGGTTCCGGATGTCAGTTTGTGGGATGGAGTTCCACTTCTGTTGCAGTTGATCTTTCACTAAAGGGACGATTAATACCGATTGTGGATGACACAGGAGTTGTCATTCGATGATGTCCCATGTATGTTTGACTGGAGACAGGTCTGGTGATTGAGCAGACCAAGGCAACATGTCGAAACTCTGAAGAGCTTATTGGGTTACAACAGCGTTATATGGGCTAGCGTTATCATATTGGAAAATACCCTCTCCAATGCTGTTCATTGATAGCAGCACAACTTTTTGAATCACCAGACTGACGCGCATATATGCAGTCAAGGTGGGTGGGATAACCACGAGAGTGCTCCTGCTGGCATATGAAATTGCACCCCAAACCGTACCTCCAGGTGTAGGTCCCGTGTGTGTAGTAGCAACGGATAGGTTGGTCGAAGGCCCTAAACCGCCTGTCTGTTAACCAACACAATTCCATCACTGGCACCGACGCAGAACCAGCATTCGTCAGGAAACACAACAAGCTTCCATACAATAAGCTTCCACAGTGCTCTCCAATGACCTCTTGCTTGTCATCACTGAAGTCGCAAATGGCGGTAATTTGGGGTTAGTGGAATGCACTGTCTCGCAGCTGTCCTTGAAGTAAGCGATTTGTAACAGTTGGTTTTGTTACTGTGATGCTAACGGCTGCTCAAATTGCTGCTGCTGATGCAGTACGTTGCGCTAGAGGCAAACGACGAACACGATGGTCTTCCCTCTCGGTAATGCCACATGACCAACCGTGGTGAGGTCTTCTTGCGACCGTAAATTATCTTGACCACTGCTGCGAGCAATCATGTACAGTGGCTACATTCCTGCCAAGTCTTTCTGCAGTATCGCGGATGGAACATCCAGCATCTCGTAGCCCTATCACACGAGCCCGTTCAAACTCAGAGGTGCTGATAATGGCGTACTCGTCGCAAAGGCATTGTTGACTAACATCAACTCACCACCTCCAATCTTAAAGGAAACTGACGCTCACGACCGCTACAGCGTGTATTTAAAACAAACCTGATATGTCTCCTTATAGTGGCGTTACTAGCGCAACTATTATGCAACTGGCGTGAAATTTTAATAGACATCATCTTTCAGGTGTAGAAACACGCCTATCAACTTGCTTTTACGTCGCACTATTCTTTCTTGGTGTCACAATTCTTTTTCCTTCAGTGTATTTTGAGAAAATCGCCATGGATTATTAACAATTATTCCATTAAAACTTCGCTAACAAAACTGGAAATTCCTGTTAGTGTCAGTATATGCCTTCCTCTCAAGTTTCGTTTTAACTTATGGTACTGGGATTTACTTGCCAATCTCCTGAGGCGCTCTTACTGAATGTAGTCAAATCAAATAGCTGACATATTCTCCTAAAAGCTTACCAGTTAATGTACGCTTCTGAGCGTAGAACCATACTTTTTAACCTATGACTCACGATATGTGGGTGGAAAAATAGCCAGAACTCCTTCCAGAAGTGTCATTTTACAGTCTGGAACTTTAATTGAGGATCATTTACGGCCCATAAATGGCTCCATCCGTAATTAATCATACATCTGTAACCACCGACCAATCCAGGAGCGACTGTAGTCATGCGAGACCAACAAACAACTTGGATGCCTAGTCTGCATTTGCATTTACTCTAAATAATGATGTATGAAGTCATCCACATGAACACTGAAAGGAATCCGTGAAATTTCCGTTACATGTTAAATCAAGTAAATCTAAGGGATGTCGATTCAACGAAATACCAAGTTATTACAATTACGAGAAACTTAAATTAGAATGATCACATACAAAATGTTATCGTAAAGGCGAACCAAATACTGCGTTTTATTGACAGAGCACGTTGAAGATGCGACCGGTGTACTAATGAGATTGCCTGTGCTACACTTGTCCGTCATCTCCTGGAATATTGATGTGCGGCGGTGTGGGATCCATACCGGACGGGAATAACGGAGATAATTGAAATAGTTCAAAGATGCAGAGCTCGTCTTGCATTATCGCGGAAAAGTGGAGAGACTCACAGAAATGATGCGAGAGTTGAAGTCGCTTTCATTAAAACGAAGTCGTTTATTCTTGTGGCAACATATTTTCGCGAAATTTCAATCACCAACTTATTCCTCTGCAAGTGAAAGTATATTATTGACGGCAACCTACATAGGGAGAAACGAACATCGCAATAAACTAAGAGATACTAGAGCTCACAGGTAATTTTTTCAGTGCGCTGTTAGAGAATGGAGCGAAGGAGACATAGTGTGAAAGTGTTACGATGAACCCTCTGCCAGGCTCTTAATTGTGAATTGCAGAGTAGACACGTAGGTGTGATATAGATGCCTGACTGAAATTATTTTGGGATGAGTGATAAATCTCCAAGCAATCGTCAGGTTTTCAGACGTTACCGATATGAGTCTCAACAATTCCCTCGCTTCAGCTCGCAAAGTAACTCTGAATTTATGGAATTCCAGCAAAGCACAGTTTGAGTTACTGTTCGAAATCGGACTCAAGGGAACATCGCTGTACAATGACACTTCGAAGGTAGGCAGGTTAATAGCCCGTAACTTTAAAAAAGAGCTGATATTGCCTGCTGCCGGCCGCGGTGGCCGAGCGGTTCTAGGCGCTTCAGTCCGGAGCCGCGCGACTGCTACGGTCGCAGGTTCGAATCCTGCCTCGGGCATGGATGTGTGTGATGTCCTTAGGTTAGTTAGGTTTTAGTAGTTCTAAGTTCTAGGGGACTGTGAAAGGCGGCTACACTGAGTCACAGCGCCAGAGATTGCGCCAAAGAGTATGATTGCGCCTCCTTCACTGGGGTAGTTGTAGTTCGGAGGTTCCCGTGGGCAGTGCTTGTTGAGAGGATGTCGATAGCAGTACTAGTTGAAGGTATGTCGTGTGCAGTTGTTCTGTTGGACGAGACAGCAGATGCTGTTTGATTGGGGATGTTGCAATGATCACAGTGTATTTTTTGTCAATATATATGAAGGTAACAAAAAATTTTTTTATTTCAAATTTGCTAAATAACAAATTCCTCTTGGTCACAGGTTCAGTCAACAAAGCATCTGGCTTGTGTTCATGTATTAGACTGTAATTCTGGTTTCTATATGCAATTATAGTATTTCTGGATTTTTTATTACTTCATTGTAAATGGTGTTTAAAATATCTTGTCGTATTGAGGAAGCACCGTGCCAGATGTGTACGTTGAATCACACTTCCACACACAGAACAGTTACACTTGTGCTTTGTTGTTTCGTAGCTTTTATAGTTGCTGGGGACTTAATTAATCAATTGTGTTAACGGATATTTCCTTTCATTCTTTGTTGTTATTCTAAGCAGTCAGATTGCGTACTAATACTAGTCAGGGCCAGCCGGTTGCGAGACTTCGTAACCGGACAAACAGCGACAAAAATTATTTGCATTATTATTTAATTAAGCCCCCATGCAACTGATGATCTTAGATGTTAAGTCCCATAGTGCTCAGAGCCATTTGAACCATTTTTTTAAAATATTGTATTAGATGTTGCCATAGGCTGTGCCAAGTGAGCGCGTCTCTATAACATAAATGAAGAAAAATCAGTATATTTCAATCTTAATAAACCTATTACTAAAAGCTAATAGTTTAAAGAAGAAATGTAAACATCAGCAAAGTACGTGAATAAAGCAGAAAGAATAGAAAAAATAAACATTAAATTTAATAAATATTGATGCTAGATTGAATATTAAGTGATGCAATCTAAGGACCTATGCAGCGATGATGAAATTTGAGATTGGTGACTTACGGGACCAACAACATCTGCAAGTCTGTAGGAATATTCCCGAGACACGCGTAATCAGTGATCTTGCTGCAGCTAACAAACCGGCATTCACACCGCCGAATACTGGGGTCTCCACAGAATATGGGAGGAACTATTTTCTTTTTTTTTTTGTCTTTCCTGTCTGTATTTAACAACGTGCTGTTGTACCTATTAATCACTGTGTGTATATTGTTGTTACTTTCTGTCTCTTTGTATTGAATTATCTCTAATTGATGCTATGTATGAAATTAATCTCTCTATGTGTGTTAAG
This sequence comes from Schistocerca cancellata, assembly GCF_023864275.1. Classification (NCBI taxonomy): domain Eukaryota; kingdom Metazoa; phylum Arthropoda; class Insecta; order Orthoptera; family Acrididae; genus Schistocerca; species Schistocerca cancellata. Next base: position 215,604,403 of record NC_064633.1, on the reverse strand, counting down.
AATGCTCTACCAGAATTGCAAGGATTTCACCTCCTGGGCACACAAAAGAAATAAACTAGATTCTGTTAAGTAGCAGGACTTCCCGCATTCCGCTCTGTCCTTGTTGTGATCTATGGATTCATCTTCAATTTCTAGCTTGTACTGACTCAAAATCAGCCTGAATACGGCAAACGTAGTTAATTTTGTCTCAAGTAGTCTGACGACAGAAATGCTTGAAGCTTCTGCAGAACTCCCTGTGCAGGCTAGATCATCCTCTGTTTGACCAGCCTTGTACTTTCCAATCTGAATACGGGCGGATGGTAAGGGTAACCCACTTTCCGGTAGCAGTCGGCGCGGCAGGGCAGTATGAACTGGAACAGCAGTCACGTCACGGACACCGGCGTTGTCTGGCGCTAGAGTATCGGCGAAGCTCCTGCGAGAACAAGGACGGCCGACTGAAGATACTGGCCTGGGCAAGCTTTGATGACGTCAGTTTTGTATTGCTATGGCCGAAACACAGCTCTCCAGTCACCTAACTCCGCGTGCATCGACTCTCGTGTATTTTCCGTTTCTGCTTAGCAAAACTGCAAATGATATTACTGTTCGTTGATTATTATTTACTCTTGATACTAAAAGAATATATTCTCAATCATATTATCTTTAAATTACTTCAAACCTTTGACCTGAAAAGAGTTTGATTAATACAGTGTAACAACACACTGTACTGTTTCTACTTTTTATAAAAAGGAAAGGAGTGGCACATACTCACTCACAATGATACAAATAATTGTTTTATACCTCACTGCTGCATTTGGTTTATCCTCGGCATTAAATTTCTTGACACAAACAGATATACGCAAACAGTTTTTCTTCCTTACTAAAGCATGTTTTAAGTCAGTAACGGTACTTCAAATTCAGTCTCCCCCCCTCTCTCTCTCTCTCTCACACACACACACACATACACACACACACACACCGAGAGAGAAAGAAGAGAGAGAAGCTGTGAATATATGTCCATACATAATTCTTTTAGATATCAGTACAAGAGAACTGTAGTGCATAATGTACATCAAATTCGGTTAAAGTACAATTTAGGTGTCGGCAGTTTTTACAAGACATCACATATTGGTAACATTGCGACAAAATAATGGGGAATGATGACGGTCAATCATATTTGCAGTCAACCTTGCCACAAATGCTTCACTGTTTTCACGAATATATGACGATTTTCGAGGTTGCAGTTGCGCATGAAACTGATAGCTGAGCCAGCTGAAATTATTACGAGTGAAATGAAAAGCAATCGTTTTTATTAAGAAAGTAGAGTCTCATTCCCTACATGCATCATGCTCTAAATGACCAACTTCATTGCTCATCATTTATCGTCATGTTACCAACATTAACATCTATACAAACTGCCAAGACCTGCACTTTTAACTCAAATACTGTTTACCCACAGAAATCCAGAAAACACACACACACTTATGGAGGGGAGAAAGAGAAAGAGAGAGATATGGAGGGAGGTTACGTGTTGGATAACAGGATAACAGTGCAAATATATCTCACTAAAGCATATTTAATGTGATACATTCGATATCACATTCCGACTCACCTCTAAATTTCAGTTATACACAGCTCCAAACATTAAATAAATTACCACCAAAACCTGTACAAGTCAGAAATTCAACACTTAAAGTGGAATCTTCTGACTTTTCTTAACAGACGTCTCATCAAAATTTGAGTTGAAAACTTATCGTAAAGGACAAGGAGGCATGAATTACTTTTCAAGATATATGTATTTAATATTTATACAGTAATTTATTGAAAAACTCCGCATTCCATGATTTGTGAAGTAGTAAAAAACATTTACACCTTATGATTTTTAAAGTCATTGACATTTTTCACGCCCGCATCTCGTGGTCGTGCGGTAGCGTTCTCGCTTCCCACGCCCGGGTTCCCGGGTTCGATTCCCGGCGGGGTCAGGGATTTTCTCTGCCTCGTGATGGCTGGGTGTTGTGTGCTGTCCTTAGGTTAGTTAGGTTTAAGTAGTTCTAAGTTCTAGGGGACTTATGACCACAGCAGTTGAGTCCCATAGTGCTCAGAGCCATTTGAACCATTTTTGACATTTTTCACTTTGTTCGTTCAGCATTACCCTGCTAGCTGCAAAATTCATTTTGTGATAGAAAGTATTGTGACTGTGCTAGAAAATTGTATTTATTTTGCCACATATTAATTAACGGTAGACACTTCTCACTGATACAGTGAGTTAACAAATTAAAAAAAAATTGTACACAAAAATAATCTATGTTATCCTCAGTTTCTTTAACTGTCTGCCGCATTCGTTACTGCTTGCAGAATCATTCATATTTTTAGTAATCTTTTCATCTTTACTTTACAGGATTGTCCCTCAAAGTTCTCTGACATTTGCTAGCATCACTTAAGTCAGCTTGAAGTAGATCCCAGCTCTCCAGCTTTAAGCAACACATTTTGTGTGAGAAAGAAAGTTGATGTTAATCACCAATGGAACTACCCGAATACAAATCTAAACACCTGAGACATTAGTCAGTAGACACGTAATTATTTGTTCCGAACATTGGTGTAAAACCTTTTGTTTCCGAGGTTCCGGACCACTTAAAGAACGGACCCGAGCAACAAGCAACTAATGCGTACTTAGTTTCATAAATTTTTTTTATGTGCTCAATATTCAGGAAAAAAGACACGAATACACGTACGCAACTATTCCACTTCTTCACCAAACGTGGCCCCGTGGGTCAAAAAATGAACCTTAACCATATACCTGCAGGTTCCTACAATCGTACATTTAATTCCAGGAAGTATAGTGTGAGCCGACTTGTTGCCCTTCCCAAACATCCACTCAACTGGTACAGCAAAGACGAATATACGCTTATCAGCCAAAACATTATGACCACTGCCCAAAACGAGCACGTGACACGGTAACAAAAGTATGTAAACGGAGCAGACGTGGACGGGGGATCAATATAGGGGAGATGTGGGCTGCAAATAGGAAAACCCAGCAGATTATTATTGCGAAGAGCCTGTGAACGAGTAACCCGAAAACGGCAAATCTGGTCAAATGTTCACGTGCTATTGTCGTGAGAATCTTCGGAAAGAGGTAGAAAAACAGTGAAACTACCAGTAGGCGCTAAATGGTTGGACGTCCACGACTCTCCACAGAACTCCGCTTTCGGCGTCTAGTATGCTCTGTGAGGCAGGGTGGATGGTGATCTGTGGCATCTCTGCCGAAAGGGCACAGTGCTGGTGCACGCACGAGTTTTTCAGAGCATACCGCTCATAGTACATTGTTGAACATGGAGCTCCGCAGCAGACCACTCCTACGTGATCACAAGTTCACCCTACGACATCGTCAATTACGATTGCAGTGGACCCGGAGCTATCGGGATTCGACCGTCGATCAGTGGAAACGTATCGGCTTCTCTGAAGACGTTCTTGCTACCGTAGGCCAACGGTCATCTTCACAAACACCGTCATCGAGTGAACGCAGGCTCGAATTGTGCAGTTCGCCACGGACGGAGGCTAGTGGGGTCACTATTATGCTACATTCTCTTGCGCCTCCATGGGATTTGTGGTAGTAACCGAAGACACGCTGCTGCGAACCACCTGCATCCCTTCATGACTGATGTCTTCCCCGACAGCGATGTCATTTTTCAGCAGTATAATTATCCGTGTCTCGGAGCCAGAACCGTGGCACACTTGTTTGAGGACCTTTATAATGAACTCAGCTGATGTCTCGGAGACCAAACTCGCCTGATGTAAATCCTATGGGATCCATCCGGATCGCTATCGGGCGCCATCACCGCGTATGCAAATCAGCGGGCCGTTATTTACGCGAATTACGTGACCTGTGCGTAGACATCTAATGCCACATACCTCCACAAACCTACCAACAATCTGTGGAACTCTGATACGCAGAATCAGTGATGTATTGCGTTCCGAAGACCGACAAACAAGCTATTAAGCAGGTGCTCATAATCTTTTGTCTCATCTGTGTATTTCCTGTAAAGATTAGATTTGTCAAAACACATGCGCTACAGCATAGTTACAATATTCGCCCGCTCTGTGCGGAGCTCCCAAGCGTGTCTAAACTACCTGCCTGTCTTGAACGGAGGGGGGGGTCTCGTCTAGGTAGGAGCACACAGATAGAGTTACGAAGTTCCCGGCAGAGTGCAGTGTCTACTTGGCAGGTTGACATGGCAACTTATAAGACATAACACTACATATAGATCACAGTAACAAAATCGTTCACACCTAGTTCTTTACCGATCAGGTGGCATGACGACAATCAGAGAATGAACTTGGTCACGTAATCAGTTCTGCTCGCTGTTGCCATCATGCTCTGCTGCTCAAGGTGCCGTTACCACGGAATAGTAGCAGATGACACTTAGGCCTGTAACTTACGAGGTGCATTCAAGTTCTAAGGCCTCCGATTTTTTTTTCTCTGGACTGGAAAGAGATAGAAACATGCGCATTGTTTTAAAATGAGGCCGCGTTCATTGACAATACGTCCCAGAGATGGCAGCACCGTACGGCAGATGGAATTTTACCGCCAGCGGCGAGAATGAGAACTGTTTTAAATACTTAAAATGGCGACGTTTTCCTTACTTGAACAGCCTGCAGTCATTCGTTTTCTGAATGTGCGTGGTGCGAAACCAATTGAAATTCTTCGACAGTTGAAGGAGACATGTGGTGATGGAGTTATGGATGTGTCGAAAGTGCGTTCGTGGGTGCGACAGTTTAATGAAGGCACAACATCGTGTGACAACAAAGAGAAACAACCTCGGGCTCGCACAACCCGGTCTGACGACATGATCGAGAAAGTGGAGAGCATTGTTTTGGGGGATCGCCGAATGACTGTTGAACAGATCGCCTCCAGAGTTGGCATTTCTGTGGGTTCACACAATCCTGCATGACGACCTGAAAATGCGGAAAGTGTCATCCAGGTGGGTGCCAAAAATGCTGACGGACGACCACATGGCTGCCCGTGTGGCATGTTGCTAAGCAATGTTGACGCGCAACGACAGCATGAATGGGACTTTCTTTTCGTCGGTTGTGACAATGGATGAGACGTGGATGCCATTTTTCAATCCAGAAACAAAGCGCCAGTCAGCTCAATGGAAGCACACAGATTCACCGCCACGAAAACAATTTCGTGTAACCGCCAGTGCTGAAAAAATGGTGGTGTACATGTTCTGGGACAGCGAGGGCGTAATCCTTACCCATTGCGTTCCAAAGGGCACTACGGTAACAGGTGCATCCTACGAAAATGTTTTGAAGAACAAATTCCTTCCTGCACTGCAACAAAAACGTCCGGGAAGGGTTGCGCGTGTGCTGTTTCACCAAGACAACGCATCCGCACATCGAGCTAACGTTACGCAACAGTTTCTTCGTGATAACAACTTTGAAGTAATTCTTCATGCTCCCTACTCACCTGACCTCGCTCCTAGTGACTTTTGGCTTTTTCCAACAATGAAAGACACTCTCCATGGCCGCACATTCACCAGCCGTGCTGCTTTGCCTCAGCGATTTTCCAGTGGTCAAAACAAACTCCTAAAGAAGTCTTCGGCGCTGCCGTGGAATCATGGCGTCAGCGTTGTGAAAAATGTGTACGTCTGCAGGGCGATTACGTCGAGAAGTAACGCCAGTTTCATCGATTTCGGGTGAGTAGTTAATTAGAAAAAAAATCGGAGGCCTTAGAACTTGAATGCACCTCGTACTCTCGTTATTCGTTTTCGTTGTTTATGTCTACAGTATGTTTAATTTACACTGTAGAATGCCCGATACCATCTGCGAAACTTGTAACGGAACACGAATCTCTCTAGTCTAATATTACTTTTACCAGAACTGATCGTCTTCAAACAAAAATTTTGACTGATAGAACTAAACGAGATTTCAAACTGAAGCAGAATTTGAAACAAAAAACACGCTAGAAGGGGAGGAATACTGATATATTTCGAAGGTACGTGTGTAAGATCTCTGTCATGCAATCTTGGAATAATTAAAAAAGTAATCATCTTGACTGTCCATTGAACTCACTGCATATGATGATCATTCGAACTGAAAAATGCGTGATATTCACCAAACAATAAGTAAGATTCCACAGCAGCTCCGAAATATGACTGTATGACGAGGTCTGAGATGTAAACAAAAAGCCAGCCAAGACTAATCAGTCAGTTTAACAAAAAAGAAAGAAAAATAGCAGTCATTCTAAATCGCTAGGCACGTTTTTTTTCCTGGTAACCTATCTCAGTGGTAGATAGCTCATCTTAAGACTGTTTCTGTGGGGTAATCTTTAACTATTCGGATTTACCAGGTTTTGCGGGTTTAGTGCCAACTATTAGATCTGCAAAAATATGTTTTACTTAATTTCATTGAAGTTCGGTGCAATAGTGTATTCAAGAGCTGTACGCACTAATTACGTTTCTTCCTTATTAAACTGGATTTCAGTGAGGTTCGCCAGTCTTGGATCGAATTTATGCATATTATTTGTGGTGTAATGTGCTGTTTTATTATTATCAGCCAAAGGTTTTCATGAGGTACTTATCTTTTGTGGAATCCTGTAATGCATTTATCTTAGCATCAGTCATCCTGGTCTGATGATTTTCTTTCTGTGATGAAACAGGTTATCAGAAAAATAAACTTCTACTGTGATCTAAACTGACTTTATTTGCTAGATTACGAAAGAATATTGGTGTTGTCCCAGTTATGACTTCAAAGACTGTTCTCTCATCTGTCAGGTTTAAAGTTTTCTACGTTGTCTGAATGCTTCACCAATGAAAATCCTATTTTCGAATTGGTCGTAGCCAACTGGTGTAGTAGAAGGCACTATATGTCACGTGTATTTTATCAGCACAGTGCACAAAATAGCACATTATTCGATGTGAGACATGGATAAAAACACACGAGCAAGGAGTCAGACTCTCAGAAAGGGCAAAACCACATTAATATGTAGCGAAAGATGATAAATAGTAAACTGACAAATTCTGTATCACTGCAGATCAATGTTTAGCATACATAAATGCTGCAAAAATGAAAGGAGTGCTACTTGCAAAAATATAATATTTTTATATATAACAGCATTTAATAGAAGAAATTAATTGCAGTTTAAACCTTTTAAATTAATGAAAGTATGATTTTAAAGTGTTTAGGATTCAAGATATTTTTTATGAAGTGTCGGCAGAAGTGCCAACACTGTTTTGATTGAGGAGACCGAAATGCACGCTATAAGCTCACGCAGGCTGGCGTGAGGTCTGAAACAGGATACGTAATGAATGCTATAAAGAAAAGTACGTAGCTTCTGGAATACTTAACTTTAATCAACATTTGTAGAACATCGCTCTTGATGATACATTAATAGAATCTCAATATCTATACTGGTAATGGCGCCTTGCTAGGTCGTAGCCAATGTAGCTGAAGGCTATGCTAACTATCGTCTCGGCAAATGAGAGCGTAATTCTTAGGGAACCATGGCTAGCAACGTCGGCTGTACAACTGGCGGGAGTGCTAGTACGTCTCTCTAGACCTGCCGTGTGGTGGCGCTCGGTCTGCAATTACTGACAGTGGCGACACGCGGGTCCGTCGTATACTAGCGGACCGCGGCCGATTTAAAAGCTACCACCTAGCAAGTGTGGTGTCTGGCGGTGACACCACATTCCTCCCCCGCAAATCGGCGAACGGTTGTGTTATAAGGCTTCCGCCCGCCGTGGGGAGGACCCCATGTTGACGTATGCGACGAGGTGGGGAGCCTAACTACAGGCGAGGCTGTGCCACCCGCACCCGGCCATTCGGTCCGAGGGGAGCTAGGAAACGCCTGAAAACCTAGTCCAGGGTGCACGCCAACATGAGGTGTATGCGCCCGTAGATAGTCAGGAGGGGCCAAAGGGTCGACCTCTATCGAGTCGGAGCACCCGACTGGCGAAGACGACAGATGGTCCGGAGCTGGCAAGAGTTCCATGGCGGAGGACAGCTGGTCACGGGAAGCGATCGGCGGCTCGTGACCCAGGGAGGCGCCCGGCGGTTGCAGCGAAGCGTCCACTGCGGGAGTCGCCTGCGGGAGAACAGGCGGCGGCGGCGGAGGCGGTGGCGGCGCGTCGCCATGGGGCAAAATGGAAGACAGCGTCGGTAACACCTGGGGATGAGGCGAGCCAGTAGATGGGTCCCCAGGGCGCTGACCGGACGGCACCGTCGCTGAAAGCAGACGGGGATCGGCAGAACCCGTGCGACGACATAGGCGCAGCTGATTGAGATGCCGACGCACCTCACCAGAGGCCCCCAAAACCAGATACATCGCGCGGCCGAGGCAGTGAAGAATGCGCCCTGCGAGCCAACGCCGTGAACCGCGATAGTTGCGATAGTATACAACGTCGCCAGGAGCAAAAGCAGGTGGCTGCCGCTGCACAGGAACCTGATGCCGCGGATAAAGCAAAGACATCAAGATTCGATGAGGACGACCATGGAGCAACTCAGCCGGCGAGCGACCATCTCGGGGCTGAGAGCGGTACGAGGACAGAAAGAGCAATAATGCGTCCTCCCGAGAATGCGACTCTTTCAACTTCAAGATCTGTGACTTGAAGGTCCGGACCAAACGTTCAGCGGCACCGTTTGACTGAGGCGAAAACGGCGGGGATGTCAGATGTTGAATACCATTGGCCGTGCAGAATGACTGAAATTCTGCGGACATGAATTGTGGGCCATTGTCGGAAACAATAGTCTGTGGAAGACCTTCAATGCAAAAGATAGCGGACAACGCTTGGATTGTGGCAGAAGACGTCGTGGAAGACATCCAGACAACAAAAGGAAAATTACTGAAGGAATCCACCACAACCAACCATCGATCATTCCAGAATGGACCAGCAAAATCGATGTGTAAGCGTTGCCAAGGGGAAGTGGCTTTTGGCCATGGAAAGAATTTCCGCGGTGGTACGGATTGTTGTTCGGCACTCGCCATGCAAGGAGAGCACATATTCGTAATCGCAGCATCGATTCCGAACCAAGTACAGTGCTGACGAGCAAGTTGTTTCGTTCTCACTATACCCCAATGTCCTTGGTGGAGAAGCTTTAAGACAGAGGACTGTAATGAACGTGGGACCATGACCCTGGACTGATCATTATCAGAACGCAACAGCAAAACACCACGTCGTACAAAAATCTCTCCTTGTGAGCAAAAAATCGGCGAACCAACGGATCCACGATCCTTGACTTTGACAAGGGCCATTGCGTAGCAACAAAACGCAAAACGGTAGCAAGGACAGGGTCTGCACCAGTGGCTGTAGCTACACGACGAAAATCAATCGTAAACGATTCGACCACGTCATCGGTTTCCGAATCAATGAACATGCAAGCAAGTTCAGAAGAATCGAATGCTCTATCCTCAGCAACAGGCAAACGGGACAACGCATCGGCGTTTCCGTGCTTAGCAGTGGACCGATACAAGATATCGTAGCGGTACTGCGAGAGGAAAATAGACCAGCGAATGAATTTCTGCGCTGTACGCGGAGGTACAGGCTTGTTTGGATGAAAAAGGGATGTCAAAGGTTTGTGGTCTGTGATGGTGGTAAAGTGACGACCATACAAGAAGTCATGAAACTTGGTAACACCAAATACGAGAGCCAAAGCTTCTTTCTCTATCTGTGAATAATTTCTTTGCGCTGACGAGAGCAATTTGGACGCAAAGGCAATAGGGCGATCATGCGAACCATCTTTGTGCGCAAGCACAGCTCCGATCCCGAAATCCGATGCATCTACCATCAACAAAAGGGGTTTCTGGGGATCGAATGGCGTAAGGCAAGTATTAGAAAGCAACGCCGATTTCAGCTGGCGAAAGGCGCGTTCGCATTCCGTCGACCAGACGAACGGAACACCTTTACGGCGTAAGCGATGAAGCGGAGCTGAAATGGAAGAGGCATGAAGGATACAGCGATGGTAATAATTTATTTTACCCAGCACACTCTGTAAATGCTTCAATGTCTGCGGCGAAGGCAAGTCTTGTATGGCACGGAGGTGCTCTGGACTGGGATGTATGCCTTGGGCATTGAGTACATGTCCCAGATATGGCAATTCACGAGCAAAAAACACACATTTGTCCTTCCGCAAGCGAAGACCATTGTGTCGCAAGATCTGAAATAATGTTCGGAGATTGCCTAAATGTTCGTCTTCCGTCTTTCCGGAGATCAAAATATCGTCCAGATAGTTCGCTGCAGTAGGGACCGACGCACAAACAGTTTGTAAATATTTCTGAAACAATGCAGGGGCGGATGCACACCCAAATGGCAGTCTTTTGAATCGGTACAAACCAAGATGCGTGTTAACCACCAATACGCACTGGGATTCTTCGTCCACCGGTTTTTGCAAGTACGCATCTGCGAGGTCCAACTTCGAAAAATATTTACCCGGGCACAGTTTGTCAAAAAGATCTTCCGGGCGGGGTAAAGGAAAAGTAGCAGTCACTAGTTGTGGATTCACTGTTGCCTTGAAGTCTACACAAAGTTTCAATTTTCCGGAAGGTTTTTGCAAAATTACTAAGGGTGAGGCCCACAGAGAAGCCTGCACATGTTCAATTACACCTTGTGATTCTAAATCATTTAATGTTCTTGCGACCTCATCATGCAATGCGTGGGGAACATTGCGCGCTCTGAAAAATTTTGGTTTCGTGTTGACTTTCAGTTCCAAGTGTGCTGTATAGTTCTTAGCGCAACCAAGGCCCGGTGCAAAAATGTCTGCAAACACTGGCTGAAGGCACAGTCTGGTTCACTGATAGGACCTGATTGACTATAGACAAGTTAAACAACCGAAATAAATCTAAACCAAACAAGTTCACTGCAGAAGAAGAACGAAGGACGTAAAATGACACAAGTTTTGTTTGTCCCTTGTATGATGCAAGAAGGCTGAACTGTCCTAACACAGGGATATGCTGTCCTGAATAACGAGTGAGCTTAACTTTTGCGGCACGCAACGGAGGTGTGCCCAGTTGTTTGTACGTGTCTTTAGTGAGCAATGAAACTGCAGCTCCGGTATCGAGCTGGAATGGTATCACGTTGCCCTTAATTTCCAAGTCTACAAAAAGTTTATTGTCCTGCTGACGACAAGAGCGACTGTTTTGTGCAATGTGAATAGACACTGGTACAGCATCACTTGCGACTCGACGGGATTTCCGTCGACGTCGACTCACACTATTTGTGGGACGAAGACAGTCACTGTTAGAGAGAGTAGCACTGGACGGAGTGGAATGAACTACATGAATGTCCATGGGCGAAGGTTCACGAGCCTGAGTATTCTTGGTTCGATTCCGGCGCGAAGCAAAGGGCCTGGAATGTTTGTGAGTGTCCGATTTGAGCTTTTTCTGGCAAACACTTTGAACATGTCCTTTTTTATTACAGAAAAAGCAAATAGCCTGGCGTGACGGGCAAGTCTCACGCGAATGTCTAGTAGCACACCGCGGGCATGATTTCACTGCATTTGCATGCTGGCGCGGGACACGTGGCGGAGGGCCAGGGGGCAGCTGCGCAGACATGCGCGAGGGCTGTTTACGGTTCCGTGCAGCTCGCCCGGCGGGCCGGTTAATGTGACACACAGCTGGCGAAGTTTCAAATGATCCCTGAGCAAAGTCAAGTGTGTCTTGCCTATCCAATATGTCGATCACTTGTTGAAGGGAGGGACTGACTAGTTTCAAAATTTGTTCCCGTATACGAACATCAGAAACGTTCTGTGCAATTGCATCACGCACCATAGTATCTGAATAAGGGAGTCCACATTCACACTCAAAAGCACAATCCCTAGTAAGGCCTTGCAATGTTGCAACCCACTCCCGATTAGTATGACCGGCCGTACGTTTTGTACGAAAGAACGTATATCTTTTTGCGACTACATTTACTGTTTCTTTGAAATAGGCATCTAAAGCAGACAAAATTTCGTCGTAGGACAGAGTTGATACGTCGCGTCGGTGAAAAAGTTTCACTATCACTCTGTACGTCTGGACGCCGACACACGATAATAAATGAGGCTGCCGCTCGTTACCTTGAATTCTGTGGGCGGCGAGATGGAATCCAAATTGGCGTGACCACTCCGTCCAGGTTTCCATTGCCGCATCGTATGGACGAAACTGGGGTGCAACAGCATGTTGGGGCTGCGGTAGCGATGAAGCGGCGGCGGCCGCATCGTTTTGCATTGCACGTTGACCCTGGACGAGCTGTCCAAGGGCATCCAATAAGGCCTGCGTCTGCTGAGTCTGCAAGCGATAAAATTCGAACAGTACATCCGGAGAATGTGGCGAAGCCATGACACAAGTAAATTAGTGCAATACGAACGCGAAATCCTCTTTTAAGCCTCGTCGCCAATATGAAGTGTCGGCAGAAGTGCCAACACTGTTTTGTTTGAGGAGACCGAAATGCACGCTATAAGCTCACGCAGGCTGGCGTGAGGTCTGAAACAGAATACGTAATGAATGCTATAAAGAAAAGTACGTAGCTTCTGGAATATTTAACTTTAATCAACATTTGTAGAACATCGCTCTTGATGATACATTAATAGAATCTCAATATCTATACTGGTAATGGCGCCTTGCTAGGTCGTAGCCAATGTAGCTGAAGGCTATGCTAACTATCGTCTCGGCAAATGAGAGCGTAATTCTTAGGGAACCGTGGCTAGCAACGTCGGCTGTACAACTGGGGCGAGTGCTAGTACGTCTCTCTAGACCTGCCGTGAAGTGGCGCTCGGTCTGCAATTACTGACAGTGGCGACACGCGGGTCCGTCGTATACTAGCGGACCGCGACCGATTTAAAAGCTACCACCTAGCAAGTGTGGTGTCTGGCGGTGACACCACATTTTATTTCCAAAATACCGGATTTCGACCAGTGCCCATTTAGTCCTTTTAACAACGTGATGTCAATTATGGCGATACGAGTGTCAGGAAAACACAACACCTGGTCCCCGAGCTGAGAAAATCTCCGACAAGGCCGGGAATCGAAGCCAAACTCATTGGTTTAACAGGCCGCCACGGTTATCATGTATAGCTATCGAAACAAATGGACTTAAGATACGTGAAATAGGTAATAACAATGAAAACCGGTAAATGTAACTTCAGAAAGAAAATTGTGTTTATTACGTAAGTTCTTCTGAAACTAATCTGCGGCAGGAGAGCTTCCTAGCTGTCGCAATGTGCGATGAAGAAACACTTAGGTTTGGGATATGGCGTGTCGTTGTCCTGCGTTGATGGCCCATGAACCGTATTACGAGGGTGATCCTTAACAAAATTGCCGTTGTAATTGTTTCTTGAAAATGGCGTCTGTATGTAGATGTAGTATACAGCGTGTAATCTCGGTCGTCACATTAAATGAAGTTCTCTATCAGTTCAAATCTATCTGGTCAGCTTTCAGTGGTCATTAGTATTGGGTGTGTCTAGCCTTCGCCTTCATGGTGGCATCAACTCTGCTGGGGCACTTTCGGATGGCTGAATGTCTGTGGAATTGTGTCGCTATTCCTTCTCAAGAGCCGAAACCAGAGAAGGTTGGACTTTGGAGTCTGGAGCAAACTGGCTTACAAACACATCCCGGAGGTGTTCCATGGGGCTGACGTCGGGGCTCTGGGCAGGCCAGCCCACTTCAGGAATGCTGTTGTCTACATACCATTGCCTTAAGGAGACGGCTTAATGTCAGGGTGCATCGCCATGCTCATAAGACAATCATCGCCTTCGAATTGTTCCTCTACTGTATGCAGTAGACACTGATATGAAATGTGTTAATATCTTTCCACATTTACCGTTCTCCTAAGCGCACTAAGGGAACCACACCATAATCACGAAAATCAACACGAAACCGAACAACACCTCTGCTGCGCTTCACTGTTGGCACTACACACCAAGGCAGGTAACGTTTTCCAGGTTATCGTCAAAACAAATACACTACTGGCCATTAAAATTACTACACCACGAAGATGGCGTACTACAGACGCGAAATTTAACCGACAGGAAGAACATGCTGGGATATGCAAATGATTACCTTTTCAGAGCATTCACACAAGGTTGGCGACGGTGGCGACACCTACAACGTGCTGACATGAGGAAAGTTTCCAACCGATTTCTCATACACAAACAGCAGTTGACCGGCGTTGCCTGGTGAAACGTTGTTGTCATGCCTCATGTAAGGAGGAGAAATGCGTACCATCACGTTTCCGGCTTTGAGAAAGGTCGGATTGTAGCCTATCGCGATTGCGGTTTATCGTATCGCGACATAGCTGCTCGCGTTGGTCGAGATCCAATGACTGTTAGTAGAATATGGAATCAGTGGGTTCAGGAGGGTAATACGGAACGCCGTGCTGGATCCCAACGGCCTCGTATCACTAGCAGTCGAGATGACAGGCATCTTATACGTATGGCTGTAACGGATCGTGCAGCCACGTCTCGATTCCTCAGTCAAGAGATGGGGACGTTTACAAAACAACAACCATCTGCACGAACAGTTCGACGACGTTTGCAGCAGCATGGACTATGAGCTCGGAGACTATGGCTGCGGATACCCTTGACGCTGCATCACAGACAGGAGCGCCTGCGATGGTGTACTCAACGACGAACCTTGGTGTGCGAATGGCAAAACGTCATTTTTTCGGATGAATCCAGGATCTGTTTACAGCATTAAGATGGTCGCATCCGTGTTTGGCGACATCGCGGTGAACGCACATTGGAAGCGTGTATTCGTCATCGCCATACTGGCGTATCACCCGGTGTGATGGTATGGGGTGCCATTGGTTACACGTCTCGGTCACCTCTTGTTCGCATTGACGGCACTTTGAACAGTGGACGTTACATTTCAGATGTGTTACGACCCGTGGCTCTACCCTTCATTCGATCCCTGCGGAAGCCTACATTTCAGCAGGATAATTCACGACCGCATGTTGCAGGTCCTGTACGGGCCTTTCTGGATACAGAAAATGTTCGACTGCTGCCTTGGCCAGCACATTCTCCTGATCTCTCATCAATTGAAAACGTCTGGCCAATGGTGGCCGAGCAACTGGCTCGTCACAATACGCCGGTCACCACTCTTAATGAACTGTGGTATCGTGTTGAAGCTGCATGGATAGCTGTACCTGTACACGCCATCAGATCTATGTTTGACTCAATGCCCAGGCGTATCAAGGCCGTTATTACGGCCAGAGGTGGTTGTTCTGGCTACTGATTTTGCAGGATCTATGCACCCGAATTTCGTGAAAATGTAATGACATTTCAGTTCTAGTGTAATACATTTCTCCAATGAATACCCGTTTATCACATGCATTTCTTCTTGGTGTAGCAATTTTAATGGCCAGTAGTGTAGCTCCACAGAAGTGACACATGGTACAGCGGGATTCTTTACTCGAAATAATTTATTTCCATTAATCCAGTGTCTAGTGGTGTCGCTCTTTAGGCCAACTCAAAAGTTACTTGTCAGATAAGCGTGGTTTTTGAGAAACTGCTCGACCCTTGTATCCCATAATTGTTAACTCCCTGCAGCCAGAAGCTTCTGCGAAATTAGTGCGTTGAACAGTTAGGTTGATATCATCGGCATATGTGAATTTGCGGGAGCGTGTGTTAGGCAGATCGTGAGAGTATAAATTTAAAAGTGCTGGAGTCAGGACCGAACCTAGTGGTAGACCATTATTCAATTTGCGGAATTGGCTTCTGCTGTTTTCTGAGTAAACTTGAGTTAGTCTGTTACTTAGCATGTTTTCCATTATAGCTGATATATTCGCACAGGGGACCACCCTGATCAGTTTTAATAAAAGAGCATCTTTCCAAGTGGTGTCGTAAGCTGCCGTGAGATCAAGGAAGACAGAGAGGCTCTTCAACTTCTTCTCAAAACCAGCTTCCACAAAAGTGGTCAGTGAAAGGATTTGATCACTGCAGTCCCGACCGGGGTGGAATCCCGCTTGTTCAACTGGAATTAACTCTTCGATTGCTGGTGCTATTAGGGAAGACAGAGAGGCTCTTCAGCTTCTTCTCAAAACCAGCTTCCACAAAAGTGGTCCGTGAAAGGATTTGATCACTGCAGTCCCGACCGGGGTGGAATCCCGCTTGTTCAACTGGAATTAACTCTTCGATTGCTGGTGCTATTCTATTCAATATCAGCCTTTCCAAAAGCTTGTACGTGACAGAAAGCAAGGCTAGAGGTCGATAACTTTGAGGTAAGTTTGGATCTGTTTCTGGCTTCAAGATAGCAACGATTTTGATCTTCTTGAATATTACAGGTAACTTCCCTGATACCAATATGCTACTAAAATACAGTGCCAACCATTGTTTAGTAGCCGGGCCGCAGTTCTTTACTAGTTCCGGATAGATTCCGTCTAATCCTGCTGATTTTCCACTCTGAAGGGAGTGTAAACCTTGTTCAACTTCTTGTAATCAGAAAGGTCGTGAATATACGTCATGAGGTTGAGTTGTCTGCTTGGCTTGCCTGAGTTTGGATTTTACTAGTCTGCTGAGCTTTTTATCGTTTGACGTTCTAGAGGTATCAACAAGATGGTTAGCTACTGCATTTTCTGAAATACTGAATGAAATGTTCAGCTTTGAAATACTGAACATTTCATTCTGTGCCACCCGCACGTTGGTGACAGAAACATTACACATGATACGTGTTTGTGCGCTATGGGTTACAAGACTGCTCATTTCAGATCAATAGGTCATTCGTGTGCAGGTCTGCATGCAGTTAAAGTTGATTTAGTGGAAGATCCGTAGTTTCTTTCAGATGTATTCACTGCTGACGAAATTTGGCTACATCATTTTGATCCTGAGAGCAAACAGCAAAGCTCAGTGTGAAAATCTCCTTCACCATCAGCCCCCAAAAAAGCAAAAGTGGTTTCTTCTGCTGGGAAAGTTATGGTCATCTCATTCTTTGATATTCGTGGCATGCGTTATCAGCATGTTGTACCTGCACACACGTCAGTAACTGAACAATACTACAGGGATGTCCTGAAAACATTGCAAGTCCATATCAGGCGCAAAAGACCACATTTCCGTGGAGCAGGCTGGATGCTGCACGACGATAATGCGCGGCCGCGTAATGCCAATGTTGCTGAATACCTTGCAAATATCAACGTGAAGTACATCTCTCATCCTCCCTATAGTCAGGATTTAGCCCCATGTGACCTTTTATATTCCCTAACATGAAGAAAGGATTTCGTGGGAGGCATTAACGATCGTCAGAAGCAGTGGTGAAGCCTGCCGAGGCGATTTTGAAAGACCTCTCAAGAAATGGTTTCCAGCTTGTATTTGAAGACTGGGAGAAACGTTGGGACAAGTGCATCGCATTCATAGGAGACTTCATTGAGAAGGACCATCAAAATTACGAGGATGAGTAAAGGTATGCTGTAAAAAAAAAATTATGATCATTATTTACTGAACAGCTCTCGTACTTGTCTAATGCGTATTGTGCGATGTTCTTTAACTTCGTCCAGTGAAGCTCAACTTCGTCAGTCCGGAGATGAAATTTTCGTGATGACCTATCATGTAATCAAATTCTGTCTCTTACCGCCCTTGCTAAAAAGAAAGATCTTCGTGGCTCCCTTTGTATTGGTATTTACAGACTTATTCAGTGCTGCTGTAACGGTCTTACCATCTCTGACTCTCTGTTCCATGCTAACTGAGTCGAAAAGTTCGCATATGTTTGTCAGTAGCACGTCTAAAATGTTATATTCGCAAGTCAGTTCTCTAATTTTCGTGTAAGGCACAATTTCACATTATTGTCTGTTCTACTACCCGTCTGCAACACTTGTGTTTCCTAGTCCGCAACTAGTACGTTAAAATCTGAATCTAAAGCTATAACATGACAAGGAAATTTACGCGAAATATTCTTCAAGTTTCTCCTCAACTTTCTGTCACTACTGTCGCTGAGGCAGAGGTCTATAAAAGCATCCGATGACCATGTTTGATTCACCCTTAACACTTATATTCACCCAAATGCCAATGTGTGTCTGTAATAATCTCGCTAAATTTGTATTTTTTGTTGCCGGCCGCGGTGGTCATGCGGTTCTAGGCGCTGCAGTCCGGAACCGCGAGGCTGCTACGGTCGCAGGTTCGAATCCTGCCTCGGGCATGGATGTGTGTGATGTCCTTAGGTTAGTTAGGTTTAAGTAGTTCTAAGTTCTAGGGGACTGATGACCTAAGATGTTAAGTCCCATAGTGCTCAGAGCCATTTGAACCATTTGCTCAGAGCTGCTGTTGCTGTAAACACGCCTCCACCAACAGCGATCATCCTATCGCTGAGATAAACTTTCCAGTGAAATTTAGAATCTCATTGCATATCTACAGTTGGCGGTGTGGGATAAACGTGTTTCACGCAGATATAACGTTATGTTTACCGACGTCACTTGCGCTTATTAAATATTTTCCAACACTGAACGCTGTAGATTTTATTTCTCTTCGTTAGACATTAGTTTTTGGGGAGAAGCCGTCCAGTGTGTTTATTTCTCGGCGTCCACGCTTTGCACAGAAAACAGTTCACTTCTTAAACACGTTAATCCACTGTCCAAACTCCGCAGCCCTCAGATTAATATTTTTTCAAGTATTAGTTGACGACAAGAAGCATACTTTTTGTGCTTTTACTTGAGGCTACGCGGTGTGCATTGAAAACGTTCAGCTTAATAATCTTGTCACCTCGCTGTCCAAATATTGTTGTCAAGTATTGTGCTCTGATTTGACAGCTTAGAACGACAAACACTTTTACACGTACATTACTTTCGAAGACCGCACTATACACCTATAGAAGTCCACTCAGCAAACAAGTTACTCCACTGTCCTCACATCTTGATTTTGAAGTTTACTTAGTGAGATGATAGCCCAAGGGTGGAAGCAGTTTAATAACAATTTTTGTTTTTTTTTAACATAGCTATTTGCAAGGTGCACCGAGAACAGTCTGCGTTATATAACGAAAACACAGTATAAAGCTGCTACAAACACGCCATTCCATCGTTTTAAGATCAACAAATAACGGTCTCAGCGCTTCCACACAGAAGCCTTTGTTATTCCTGCACAAAATGACCTATGGATACCTTTTCAAGCTCAACTCTCCCAGAATAGTATATACATTATATTATGTTGAATGTTTAAGCAAAATTTTCAATACACAAGAGCAGAAAATGAAAAATAATATTTCCAGGGTGAATTACCTAAAACTTGCAATGCAAATATTGCGGAAATGGAAAGTGCTAGACATGTGCGGTTTTCGCAGAGCTGATTGGTTGTTGTTTGTGGGAAGAGACCAAACAGCGAGGTCATCGGTCTCATCGGATTAAGGAAGGAGGGGGAAGGAAGTCGGCCGTGCCCTTTCAAAGGAACCATCACAGCATTTGCCTGGATCGATTTAGGGAAATAACGGAAAACCTAAATCAGGATGGCCGGACGCAGGATTGAACCGTCGTCCTCCCGAATGCAGGTCTAGTACTGATTGGTAGTCAGGGGCTCGTACCGTTAAGCAATCAACAGATTGCAATAAGACTTATAATTTTTTGTGCAGACACACGTTTTTAAGTTGCATAATGCCTATTTACTTTAACAAAATAAAGCAGTTACAACTTACATAGAAAGAAACACGGAACATGCAGTATTATAATTCTCTTTGATGGAAAAATATGCTATCTCACTTTCGTTGTATCTTAACATACTATGTCGGTGATAAGGGTATTACAATCACACGAAGGGCACTCTGTAGCTTACATTCTCAAGGTTCAAAAATGGTTCAAATAGCTCTGAGTAGTATGGGACTCAACTGCTGTGGTCATCAGTCCCCTAGAACTTAGAACTACTTAAACCTAACTAACCTAAGGACATCACACACACCCATGCCCGAGGCAGGATTTGAACCTGCGACCGTAGCAGCAGCGCGGCTCCGGACTGGAGCGCCTAGAACCTCACGGCCACCGCGGCCGGCCATTAGCAAGGAATCGTGTGAATTAAATAACTGACTACGGATCTAGAGGCCTAATTTTCGATCCCTGGTGAGTTGTAGGATTTTTCTGTGCCCCGCCGTTCGGAGTCAACGTTAAAAAGTATGTCTCAATACAACTAACTAGGTGACTCAGTTGAAAGCATCCACCCGATCCAAGAAAACTGAATGGCTTGTATAGAATTGTATGTCCTGCGTGTTGCATAACGTACAGTGACTTCAAAATGTAATTGTCCAACCACAGCGCATAGAATATAGCAAGCAGTCATAAAAACATAGCTAAGAAACATACGATAAGTAGAATGAGATTTTCACTCTGCAGCGGAGTGTGCGCTGATATGAAATTTCCTGGCAGATTAAAACTATTTGCCGGACCGAGACTCGAACTCGTGACCTTTGCCTTTCGCGGGTAAGTGCTTTACCAACTGAGCTACCCAAGCACGACTCACAGCCCGTCCTCACAGCTTTACTTCTGCCCGCGAAAGGCAAAGGTCCCGAGTTCGAGTCTCCGTCCGGCACACAGTTTTAATCTGCCAGGAAGTTTCATACGATAAATATTTCGTTACATCGTTCAATATATTTAGAAATAAAATCCTGTTGGAGTTCATATGTTTCTTAATTTGTGAACAAATTCACATGATCTAAAACCATTCACCAGTTGATGTCAAAGTAGTATTACTGCAGTATAAAGAATCCGAGGTGTGATGCCGCACTAACACACACCTCTACCCCTTTTACTTGTGAGGCTATGTTTTATCCACTGTAGTGGACAGTTTCCTCTCTGTTTTCAAAGCCGGGTATGAGCGATATTTAAGTAATATGGGTGGAGAACGTCGCAGACCTACAACAAAAGGAGAGAAATCTGTATCAGGTTGTTTCAAAAGGAATGTCTTTTC
Organism: Schistocerca cancellata; assembly: GCF_023864275.1. NCBI lineage: Eukaryota > Metazoa > Arthropoda > Insecta > Orthoptera > Acrididae > Schistocerca > Schistocerca cancellata. The sequence continues at coordinate 215,583,590 of NC_064633.1, read as the reverse complement.
AAGAAACCGAAGAAACCATTGACAGACGTAACATTTCAGTGAAGTCTATTATATACAGTTTTAATCAGAACAAAACGTACGAAAACCGGTTACGAATTGATTGTCCTGAAGTTCTATGTAAGATGGAAAAACGACAGCTACTTAGCTAAGTCAAGCAAAATCCTAAACTAGGTGCTCCAAAACATGCTACTGCATTTCAGATGCAAACAGCAATGCCTGTTTCTGCACAGACTGTAAGAAACGTACTTTACTAAACAAGATATGGAGGCTGAACAGCCGCTGGGAAACTATACGTCAGGAAAATCAACGGAAGTAAGTGAATTGCATTTGCAACAAATGGAAGTAAGATTAGTTTGTTATTTTGTACTGATAATTTTTACTTATGGACCGTCTGACAGTAACTGAATAAAACACAATTTTAGTGCCAAAAAAAAAAAAATACCACACCAAATTACACATACACAAACACAAGTAAAAAAAACCACCATAACACACACACACACACACACACAAACACATACGCAAACGCACACACAAATGCATACACGAACAGATCACAGATACTTCAATAATTACACTCAAAAGTTTGGCAATAACATTTGATCTTTGGCAAAAACATTTGACAGTCGGCAACAGAAACCAAAACATTGCATTGAAACAAGCGTTCAGTTCATAGTGCTGTGTAATGTGGGAAAAAACCGCAAATTGGCATTCATAAGAAGAAGAACACCAAAAATGCAACAGGAGCGTAATATGTAAGAAATTGTCCACGCAACCTGTAAATACAGTTCAAAATATTACTACTTAATAGGAAATGCCAACCACCAGAACTGTTTATAACCTATAAACTATAATAGCTAGCATATGTACATATTCCAGGCCACTGATGATGCCTAGCAGAAAATAAAGGCGAAACGCGTACGCCACTAAAATTGTGTTTTATTCAGTTGCTGTCAGACGGTCCATAAGTAAAAATTATCAATATACCGTAATATTACACGCAACTGAGGAAGACAGGAGTACTGTAACACCATAGCTCTAATACTCTACTGATTTATTTTACTTTTGTTTTATTTGATGTTACATCGTTGAGCTTCTGTAAATGTGTTTGGATTGATAACTCAAAATTGTATACTCCTTTCTTTGTAAAAACTTTGATGTCATGATTTGATTGTATGCAATGTAGTGTATCTGCCATTAAAATTCTTTGTCCCATTTGAAGGGAACAAAACTTACTATATATAATTGTAATTTCTGTGTGAATAATTTTTTGTAGAAATGTCAGTATGCGCGAATGTTCTGTTTTATTTAATGTATTTGTTTGCTGTTATGTAAACTGCTGATCCTCACTTAGGGTTCTTAGTTAATTTGTATGTAAAAGGTGTAGTGGTTCCCCTCGGGAACGGAACTGTGTAGCGCGCGCAAATTGTGGTTGGCCTAGGTAAAAAAGGTGGAACTGGTAGTCAGTCGGGGACGAGCTACAAGTCGGGGACGAGCAACGAGTCCGTGCACTGCCATGTAACAGATGCATATTGTGCTGGTTCCGAGAGAGGCTTTTCTTGCCGCTTTCCAATGCCTCGGAATAATGGATAAATAGCTGGAAATATTCTGGGATTGGCATCAATCATTGCCACCAAGAAATGACAGAGTCCCGCAATTCTACCTGCAATTCCACCTAACAACATGCAGTTGCCACCACATTGCGCAATCATTACATCGGAATACTACAATGATGTACAGTGAAGGATCAGCTTAATGGATGGGTTAGTGTGTGCTCAAATATAAGGTAATTTATATCTGAATTTATGTACCTACCCTGATTTTTCTCCTCATCATAACACCTCTCAGGTTCCTCACCGTTTGAGCTAAAGTGATATCCGAGTGTCCTTACTAAAAGAACATTAATGCCCAATATTTTGCTCATTAATGCCTCTTCAACATAGTAAAAAGAAAGTTAAAGTTAAGGTGACAAGAGAGTGAGTTAAAGTAAATGTTGTTTGCTGAAAATATTCCTATTAAAACTGCTTATTAAAGTGCTGTTGCTAACTTCAAAATTAAAAGTTCCTAAGACTGAGGCTTATAAAGTAAATGATCACATTGTTGTCTGTAGTAAAATCTAAAAGGTGAGTCAGTATCTTACATATATGTTAATTTTGTGTCTCACTGTAGTGAAAGTAGAAAGCTGCAGTTGTGAAACGTTATATACTCATGTTTGCTAAGTGTTTGTCTCTCTTGTGTATTAGAAGTGCATATTAATAGTAATGTTAGAAAGACCATCCACTTTGTGTAAGCCCTGAAAGTAATAGTGTGTTTCGGTATCTGTTATAATTTTGCAAATAGTTGGTGCTGCTGTAACTGTTAATTTCAATCTTACCGTAAACATATGTATGTGTCGGAGTTCACTGCACTCGCGTGTGGTCAAGTCTAGGTTGTGTTTGTCCGTTATAGTTACTTATACCTACTTTCTTGAACGAGAATGTTAATCATTCTCTTGCCTAGTTAGGCTGGCGACCGTTTTCTTTATCCGTTGCACAGTGCAGATAGGCAAAATTTTGTTTGTTACTGTTCAAATATTTACGTAATTCTGACTTTCATTTCCGATAAGCCACCTCCGTTAGGTACAACACGGTCAACCTAGCAAAATTCCTCTCAGAGGGTAACATGGCTCTGTTGCGTTGTACCATAAATGCTTTAATAAAATAGTTTGATTACATAACCTACTTCCAACTTTAGGATTATAGTACAGCAGTAGCAGTCAGGGAGTGTTATATGTGGCGCCGCGTGACAGGATGTTGTTCAGTTTGCACCTACAGACGGAAAAAATTATAAGTAGTTAGCATTTTACAAACATAGAGTGAACATAAAACGTCCAGCGGCACGAACCTGTACATTATTTGACAGAACGGATAGTGAAAGTTCAGTTTAAATTGAAAATTAAAGGTATCAGTACTTAATAATAGCTAAAATGGACAGGAAACTAGAAATAAATCTAGACACGCGAGAACAGAATGCAATCGAGAGCAGTTCAGGCAGCACACCAACAGATGGCATTACACGCGAGTTAAATTACGTTCGTTATCACGCAGACGTCAATAAACAGATCGAAGCTATGTGTGTCGCGCGTACTAAGCAAGACAGTATGAGTGATGTTGTGGAAGACAGTGGTTATGTTAATGAATCGCGGGATATGTTTGAATCACCAAAACCAGAAAGGGGTGTAGGATCTGAACACGAAAAGGCAGTAGAATCTAAAGGCGAAAAGACACTAGTCTTGACTGACTTGCTTAGAATACTGTCTGCGCAAAATGACAACATTAAGGCACAAATCGCAGCACAGGGGCAATAAATTGCGGAACAAAGACAGCTAATTGCAACACAGGGTAGTGATATTAGTAAACAAATGCAAGATCAAGGCAAGAATCTTAGTAAACAGATTGAGAAGGTTGATGTAAAAGTAGACATTGTGAGTAATGAAATTAAAAACCTTAAAAGCGAAATTACTGTCATCAATGGCAATATTGCCAACATACAAGGACAGATTGATGACTTTAACGAAAGATTTGACACTGAAGTATTTAAAATTCAAGATCAAATAGAACCCTTAGTCTGTACTAAAGTGGACGAAAAGGTATTCGGTATTAAATCCGAAATACAAACAGAACGTAACGTGGAATTTGCACAGATTAAACAATCTGTAACAGAAACAAGTAGAGAATTAACCAAACAGATTGTTACTTGCGAAAAGAAGTGTGAACATAACACTTCACAAATCCAAAGCAAAATGTATGACTTGGAAAGAAAATTACAATCAGAACCTACACATTTTACTGAAAAAATGCCTTTCAGTAAAATATTAGAGGGCGAGGAAAAATTCGAACCAGCAAAGAGACATAACGGCTGGCACTCCCTTGATTTTGTAAAGAATTGCGAAAGAAATTTTCCTGAATATTTGACTGACCAGGAAAAAATTAATGTTGTAATCAGTGCATTAACGGGAGAAGCAAAAAGGTGGAGACTGAATCTGGATACTGAGCAGATGTCTTTTGAAAACTTAAAGCAAAAATTTATTGACGAATATTGGTCGGAACAAAAGCAAGACCAGTTGTGGCGCGAGTTCCTAATGGCCAGGCTGTATGGTATCAGAGGTAGAAAAACCATGAAAGAGTTTTGCGAATCATGGTACAGAAAGCTGATACATCTGAAGGCTAGGAGAACTGAAGCCGAGATAGTTTGGGTTCTTTGGCAGAAACTGCCTGAGGATTCTAAACGATATGTTGGGAGTACACACAGAAGTTTTTCTGCGTTTTTGGAAAGGGTAGAGGATGAAGATCACTGGCGAAGAAATCGCGACTCTCGTACCCATAATAACAACAATTATTCGCGAGAAAGTAATGACCAAGTTGAACGACATGAAAACGATAGATATCGTGTAAACACGATTCAAGGATGTCGTGCGAGAGGCAGGGGAAATTATACTACGCGCGGTAGAGGATACATGGCGCGGAATTTCCAAAATAGAGACGAAAAGGGAAACTGAAAACCGCGTGCGTTACGGGCCAGATTCACGCGGAATCCGGTTTTGGGCCCAATGAAAAGATGTCAAATAATAGATTCGAGAAGGAAAGATGCAAAATACGGGGCAGGAAGGTTAAGGACGCGCCTATGAACGACGGGCGCGGAGTGATACGGCAGACAGAACAAGATGGCTGCCGTAGAGAGAAACAGAAGAGGCGGGATCGGACACTTCCGTTCGCCGGTTTCAGTAATAGATGAATTTAAAAATGGAAATAAAGTTAATATGTCATATGATAAGGATAACTCAATATCGGAATCGTGCGAAAAGACATTATTAAAGGAAGAAAGGGAGACAGAAAAGGAGAGTGAAAAGGGGAATATTTGTACTGTTAATGATGTGTATGAGGTAAAAGACGTAGATGTGGGGGAGGTTATGATGAATAAAGAGGAAAGGAAGGTAGAATATGCCACGCAAAAGACGTGTGCACAATTAATAATAGGTGAAAGTGATGTAAAGGAGGACGTTAGTAAACATTGCATTATAAGCAGGGCAGACGAAATTGTTGTTGATGGAAAGGTGTTCTGTGATAATAATGCAGAAGAGTCTAGTAGGAATTTCGCACGATTGTCTGAAACTGATAGTAAGGAAGAAAATGAAATGAAGGTTATCGAAGTATATGACGATTATACTAAGTATGAAGTTAAGGCTGAAATCGTTCAAAGTGATACAGCTGAAGTGCCTGAGTGTCCAAACGATATGCAGTGGGTAGAAAATGAGTCGAAAAACGAAGTGGCTGAAACATCTAGTGATAATCTGCCTCACTGTTTAAAAGTTGCTTTCCTGCTCGAATCTGATGACGAAAATGAAATCAGTGATAGTTCAGATGGTGAATGGTATATGAATACAGATAAGAATGAATATACCAACTTTCCCTATTGTGCAAAAGTCGGGTATTTAAGTGAATCTTATAGTGAGGAAGAGAGTAGTGATGTCTTCAGTGAAGATGAATTTTCAGGTGTAAACGAAAGTGAATATACTTTTACTGAAAGAGGGTATGAAAAATTAGTGACATTTTACCAAAGCAAGATACAGAAAGTGAAACTGGGCCAAAACCGAAGGGATTATTCACTAATGTAACACACGGGCATAATTTGCAGGAACCTCCAGATGATACTATACTGGGGCAAGCCTTAACAAATGTTTTAAATGAGTGTGAATTACAGGAACAAAAAGAACCACCTGATAAAATAGGAGCAGAACAGGAGATGTTGTGCCTTGCTAAAGAGTTTGAAATTCCAAAACCTAAAAAGCCACCTGATGAAACAAAACGTTGGCAAGATCTGAATAGCTTAGTGAAAGATGTAGAAAACAGGAGGCCTAAAAAGCCACCAGACTTAGTAACTATTTTATGAACCATAAAAGACTGCCTTGTTAATAAAGAGACTGGGGGCAGGATGTATGTGTATATACTGTTAATTTAATGCATGACTTTATTATTATTGTATCTGAGTGTTACCTGAAAGTGGATTATTGTTTTGTTGATCTTGAGGCCTGTGGGAGGTTGTTGCTCATTTACTGTAGTGTACTGTTTGACTTTGCTTAGGAAATGTTTATTTTCAGTTGAATACTTATTGTTGCCAGTCTAATTATGATGAGAGGGTCATGTAGTGTGAGAAACCTGAGAACTTTGTGACTCATGATGCTTATAGTAACTTAATGAGGTGCAAAGAACTCCACAAGATAATAATTAATTTCTAATATATTTAAAGACCAGAAAGGGCGTATGTTTGCACTATGTTGTGTATTTAAAGATACATATCCTCAGATGAGGGTTGTCAACCCTCAGGGGACATGCACTCTTTGCATTGTCAGGTGCCTGACGAGCACCAGGGACCCAAGTTGTTGCCAGCACTACTTCCGTTTCTTTTCGTGCTGCCAACCTTCCTCTTCATCATTCAGAACTTTTACCATCTTCTTCCCTTCTTCTCTATCAGAGTAGACTGAAAAGTGTGAAAATAATGTAAGATACTGTGTATTGTTTGTGGACAAGTAAATGAATAATTAAATTGGGGACACTAGAAAATGACCAAGAATAATGAAAGTATAGTGGGTATTGTAAAGGAAAAATGTAATGGAAAAGTAATTGGAAAGAGAAACATTAATGAGAAAAGGTAAGAATACTGAAAACAAGGTAAATGAATACTATAATATGACTGAATGTAAATGTAAGTGGTTTTGAAAATAGGGATAATTATGATGTTGAAAAACTTCATGTGTGTTTAAAATTGAGGAGATAAACCCGACTAATGTCTGGAAAATAGGTGTGAGATATATGTTTCTAGTGCCACAAAGAGTAGGCAGAAATCACTTACAGTAGGATGTAAACTTATTGTTCTGAGCTTGACATATCTGATGACCTAAATGTGTAGTTAAACTTGATACTGACTTTAAAAGAAATATTACCGAGTAAGAAAATGGGGAGAAAACTACAAATCTGGGACTCTCAAATTACCCCTGAACATTGTCATTATACCAAAAATGTCATTTAAATTTTTCTCTATTAATGATGTGTATATTACCTGATTTGGTCATGGTGTAAAGAAATGATTTTGTTACCAGTGTCTAATTGCTGTTTCAAAGTTGCAGGTTTTATGTTTTATACCACTAATGCAATTGGTAACAAAGATGTGAGATAATGATGAAAACCATAAACTGCTCAAAGAATATATTGTTGGGCAGCAAAACAAGGCAAAACAATGAAAATGCTGTGGTCCTAAAGCTAAGGACTACAAAATATGCTATGTGAGCAGTAGCCAAAGGACTTGCCATTGTGGGGCAAGAAGTTGATAAGTGGTCACGAACTGCCAAACCTAGAGGATGAGGCAGTGTATTAATTTAAAATTGTGTATTTTAGTGTTCTTAATCTAAATTGTGTTTTTGTGTCTACATGTTTACATACAAAGACTGCCAAACCAATAATGGGCAGAATGTGTAACATGGACTGCTAGTGCTGTGGCAAGCAGTGAAGTAAGTTAGGTTTATTGGTCAATGTGTTATGAACTGACTATTCTCATTGAAGTCAGTGAAAATTATTATAAAATATATATGCATTCTTATTCAAATGGATGTAGATGTTTTTGATACTAGGTTTTTTGAAATAACTTAAAGTTTTGGACTGCCTTGTTTTAAAACACAGCAGTGATGATTAAAGATAGGCTCTGAATATGTTAGTGTGTTTATGTGCAACAAATATTTTGGACTGTTATTAATGAAGAGCAGCTTTAAAGTTAATTATTTTGAAAAAACCTTGCAAAGTTACTTTTGTATTTAAAGAGTCAGTTGGAAAAAGGTTCTCATAGTTGTTTGTGTAAATATTTGTACATATCTGGATGCAAACTGAAATTTTCAATATTACATTAATTGTTGAATCTTGTAAAATGTACTGTGACCATGAGTATGCTTGGGTGTCTGTAAATATTTATTTTCTTTGAAAATTTAGAAAGACTAATTTCTGCTTTGTTAAGTTAAAATGTTCTGTGCTATTGTATATGTGTTTATTCTTTTATTTTATTTTGAAGACTGTACCTTTTCTACTAATATGCAGATTTATTTGTGTACTGATTGCCTATTAATTGAACTGTGTGTGTATGAAATGAACATGCTTAAAGATATTTTGTGTTGTGATGAAAATTAGTATCCTTAAACAAGTGTGAAAATGAAAATTACTGTAAATGTCTTATTTTGAAAATCTTTTGGAAGAAATGCATGCAATTTCTTAGTGTATATACTGTATGTTTGTAATGTGTGCTTTTTTTTCTCCCAACTGAAGTTGGATGGAATAATTTTTTTTGCAACCAACACCACTTAGGTGTTATGGATGTTTTCTTGAAGCATCCCTGACGGGAGATTTTGTAAGTAGGCTGTTTATGTTTTCTTATTGGCAACGTTACGTAGCGCTCTGTATGAAAATCACTGGCTGTGCTGTGTGCAGTCTGTGGCTAGTTTGCATTGTTGTCTGCCATTGTAGTGTTGGGCAGCGGCAGCTGGATGTGAACAGCGCGTAGCGTTGCGCAGTTGGAGGTGAGCCGCCAGCAGTGGTGGATGTGGGGAGAGAGATGGCGGAGTTTTGCAATTTGTAATACTATATATTATGAACTGCTAGGTATATTATGATTTTTCAACACTATTAAGGTAAATACATTGTTTGTTCTCTATTAAAATCTTTCATTTGCTAACTATGCCTATCAGTAGTTAGTGCCTTCTGTAGTTTGAATCTTTCATTTAGCTGGCAGTAGTGGCGTTCGCTGTATTGCAGTAGCTTGCGTAACGAAGATTTTTGTGAGGTAAGTGATTGTGAAAGGTACAGGTTAATGTTAGTCAGGGCCATTCTTTTGTAGGGATTATTGGAAGTCAGATTGCGTTGCGCTAAAAATATTGTGTGTCAGGTTAAGCACAGTCTTGTATAAATGTTCTAAGGGGACGTTTCATATGGTGACCGTGACAGGACGTTGTACATTGCCTAGCCCCCATGCTCCCCACAAAAAAATTTTACAAATTGTTTTGGGCAATGGGCAATACATATTTGTTAAAATTTTTCATAATTCTAATTAAAATAACAAAGAAATCAAATGCACACACTTATTGATACAATGTTGGTCAAAAGCTAAAATTTTCTCACAGTCCATAAAGAGAGTCCTGATCATTCATCATAATAGGAATTACAGTTTTTTTTCACAAAGTATCATTAGTAAAAGAAATTGCACACAGAAGTAGTGGATTTCCATGCAGTCTTGAAGAAGTAGTGTTGTCCTTCCAACGGAAAGACAGTACTGACTCTTGACATGCAGACAGGTAATGGGCCACAACAGAGCAAACCCACAGCAGAGTCAGTCGAAGTTTTGAAGAATATTGGTAGGTAGGTCATCACAGAGCAGACCCACTGTAGTCCTGGTAGAGATTGTGGTATTGGTGGGCCACCAGAGGTGCAGACCCACTGCAGTCCTTGTAGAAATAATGGTATTGGTGAGTCAGCAAAGGTGTAGACCCAGTGTAGTCCTTGTAGAGATGATGGTCAGCAGCCATCTGCTGCGACTGTGCAGGTGCACAATCACCATTGAAGAGTCTTGCAGAGAAGATAGCAAGTCCATAAACCACCACTTGTGCACGCACAAAGTTTTAGGAATTGTCCTTAGAAGTCTTGCAGATAATATGTTGTTGTTGTTGCGGTCTTCAGTCCTGAGACTGGTTTGATGCAGCTCTCCATGCTACTCTATTCTGTGCAAGCTTCTTCATCTCCCAGTACCTACTGCAACCTACATCCTTCTGCTTAGTGTATTCATCTCTTGGTCTCCCCATACGATTTTTACCCTCCACGCTGCCCTCCAATGCTAAATTGGTGATCCCTTGATGCCTCAGAACATGTCCTACCAACCGATCCCTTCTTCTGGTCAAGTTGTGCCACAAACTTCTCTTCTCCCCAATCCTATTCAATACTTCCTCATTAGTTATGTGATCTACCCATCTAATCTTCAGCATTCTTCTGTAGCACCACAATTCGAAAGCTTCTATTCTCTTCTTGTCCAAACTATTTACCGTCCATGTTTCACTTCCATACATGGCTACACTCCATACAAATACTTTCAGAAATGACTTCCTGATACTTAAATCCATACTCGATGTTAACAAATTTTTCTTCTTCAGAAACGCTTTCCTTGCCATTGCCAGTCTACATTTTATATCCTCTCTACTTCGACCATCATCAGTTATTTTGCTCCCCAAATAGCAAAACTCCTTTACTACTTTAAGTGTCTCATTTCCTAATCTAATTCCCTCAGCATCACCCGACTTAATTAGACTACATTCCATTATCCTCGTTTTGCTTTTGTTGATGTTCATCTTATATCCTCCCTTCAAGATACCATCCATTCCGTTCAACTGCTCTTCTAAGTCCTTTGCTGCCTCTGACAGAATTACAATGTCATTGGCGAACCTCAAAGTTTTTATTTCTTCTCCATGGATTTTAATACCTACTCCGAATTTTTCTTTTGTTTCCTTTACTGCTTGCTCAATATACAGATTGAATAACATCGGGGAGAGGCTACAACCCTGTCTTACTCCCTTCCCCACCGCTGCTTCCCTTTCATGTCCCTCGACTCTTATAACTGCCATCTGGTTTCTGTACAAATTGTAAATAGCCTTTTGCTCCCTGTATTTTACCCCTGCCACCTTTATAATTTGAAAGAGAGTATTCCAGTCAACATTGTCAAAAGCTTTCTCTAAGTCTACAAATGCTAGAAACGTAGGTTTGCCTTTCCTTAATCTTTCTTCTAAGATAAGTCATAGGGTCAGTATTGCCTCACGTGTTCCAGTATTTCTACGGAATCCAAACTGATCTTCCCCGAGGTCGGCTTCTACTAGTTTTTCCATTCGTCTGTAAAGAATTCGTGTTAGTATTTTGCAGCTGTGGCTTATTAAACTGATTGTTCGGTAATTTTCACATCTGTCAACACCTGTCTTCTTTGCGATTGGAATTATTATATTCTTCTTGAAGTCTGAGGGTATCTTACCTGTCTCATATATCTTGCTCACCAGATGGTAGAGTTTTGTCAGGACTGGCTCTCCCAAGGCCGTCAGAAGTTCCAATGGAATGTTGTCTACTCCGGGGGCCTTGTTTCGACTCAGGTCTTTCAGTGCTCTGTCAAATTCTTCACGCAGTATCGTATCTCCCATTTCGTCTTCATCTACATCCTCATCCATTTCCATAATATTGTCCTCAAGTACATCGCCCTTGTATAGACCCTCTATATACTCCTTCCACCTTTCTGCTTTCCCTTCTTTGCTTAGAACTGGGTTTCCATCTGAGCTCTTGATGTTCATACAAGTGGTTCTCTTATCTCCAAAGGTCTCTTTAATTTTCCTGTAGGCAGTATCTATCTTACCCTTAGTGAGATAAGCCTCTACATCCTTGCATTTGTCCTCTAGCCATGCCTGCTTAGACATTTTGCACTTCCTGTCGATCTCATAATATAGCAAGTCCATAAACCACCACTTGTACACACACGAAGTTTTTGGAATTGTCCTTAGAACCAGCAATACTGTTATCCAGTCCCTTGCTGAATTAGTAACACATGTGCAAACACTAACAGTCCCAACTTCTCACATATTGTGCATTACTAAGACCAACAGAAATGTGTGCAGTGATATGAATGCTTACAAGTTACTTAATTTGATGAACTGGTGTCAATTACAATATTATAACATGAGAATACAATTACAAAGGTACAAAATACATCATTAAAGAACATAAGAATACAGATAACATTTGTGGTACAGGCTTTACAAAAGAATCGAACTAACATATACATCAGTGTTACAGGAATTATGACATAAGTAAATACATAAAAGATCAGAATAACTTGTGAAACATCAACTTCACACATGAGCATTAAAACAAAACATAATAAATAATGTCTAAGCATATTTACAAGGTAAATAACATATTATTAATGCCAATTATATTTGAGGATAACAGTATTCCTCATCATAGTGAATGTAGCTTAGTATTAGAAGAAGAAAAAATTCTATGAAACTACACAGAGACAGGAAGAAAACAAATACACAAGGGTACACAAACACATAGTGGGATAACACAAAAGGAAAGGACAGGGTTCGTTTTCAGTGTAACATTTGGTACTGCAGTCCAACCCCAAACTTCAGTCCACAGATCTTTTGTCTTATTTCAACCTTTGCTTCCACCAAAAGAAGTCCTATCCAAGCATACTTTCTGTATTTTTCTCTTATAACCTCTCAGTGCATTTCTTCAAATTCATCGCAACTCATTCTCTTATATAGTCTACCCCTTCTTAAGCTAACTTAAATGTACTGAGCTCAGATGCTAAACTGAGGGACGAGGCAATGCAGCAGCACAAACAATTAACACAAACAGCAATGACAAAAAATTCAAATTGGCAAAGTAAGCAACAATATTACAACTAATATGCAATGAGCAGCAAACAAGAAAAATAAATCAGTAATAAACTGGCTTAGCAGAGTAACACAAAGTCAAATTCAGTAACACTATGCCTGGCAAACAGCAGTAACTTATACCTAAACATGACATAGCTCAAGCAGAAAAAAACATTGCACTAAAGACAACAATGCGGGCAAGGGAAATGTATATTCACATCTTAATGTCTATGTAATTAAAGTGGTTCACCACAACAACTTATCGTAAAAAAATATTAGCATGTACTTGACAAGAAAATTATGTATGCAGTTACTGTTATTAGTCCCTTCTTATTGTTCTTTCCTTTCCAAGTGCTCCTTTTTTGAAGAATGTGGATCACAAAATTATTATTTAATAGATCTGTTGACAGAAAGTGTTCACATTAGCAAATGCATTTTATTTTATTTTATAAAACCAATGTTGCAACACAGCTGGAAACTAGATATCAAATGAAATAAGCAACTATAAAAAGCAAAGCATAAAAATATCATTCAATAGTCATGTGACATTTCCTAAGTTAGTAGAAATTCTGTCAACTCTCGTAGAAAGACGCTTGTCATAATCAGGTGTGCAGATGTAAGTATTTTTCCAAGTAATGAGCGTGTCATATTTGCGATGCTTTCCCTAAAGGAATGTCAATGGCGAGGATAATGACCTCTTTTTTTTTCTCCACCTAATGGCTTTCTTTTGCCAGACGACTACCTCTCAGCTGGGCGCCCAAAACGCATTACGTCAAGGTCACTTACCTTTCTTACGGAAATATTTACGACAGCAGTTTTCGCTACAGTGACAGTCTCATATAAAAATATTTCACAGGTCGAAAATTTACGTTACAAATGCGTAGAAACAAAATCCTATGAATATAACAATGTGCAAAAAATTTTCGCCTGCATTGTGATACATTCACACATTTACATACATTTCATAACTCTTAAAGTACGATTCTTGGTTTCCAACAACCTTCTTCGCAAACCAGAGTCCCTAACCACTACTCATTACTCCTTACCTTATTACACATATGAATATTCGTCGACACTTCTTCAATATTTCATCATAACAGATATGTAGCATAATCAAATTTCTCATATAGCATCAGCTTATTGACCATAAACATACCCCAGCAGCATAATACACATCGTCATCGTAAAAATAACATCATAACACCTCAGTCAAATCTCAAAAACGTCGTAGCTTTCTGCAATAATTCCAAAACCTAAAGAAATTCTCTCATCATGTCAAAAGTGTCATCTGCCTCAAACGTACTTTAAAAATCGTGATCCCATACCAAATATATCATTCAAAGCTCTCATAGTATCACAATGGGTCCACAAAAATATGAACAGTTCACAAAGTACAGACAAAATACAATTTCGTAAGTGTGAAGTTATCCAACTGTGTAATTGCGTAAACATCTCTCACTGACGTAGTAAATAAAAAATGTTTGTTTCTCTGTTAAATAATCAGGTAGCTGTGTAATTCTGTGTTGGAGAAATATGGTACCGATGTGTAAAGTTGTATAAGCAAATACCATATTAGCTAGGGCTCCTTGTGCTTGCCACACACATGGTACACAAAGTAAGCATGTACCCCCCTGAGGATTAATGTAATTATACCCTCAGGTGTTACAGATTACAGCAATGGAATGAAATGTATCATGGAAAACTTTCTTTGTAATTCAAAAATCTTTAAAAATAAGTGTTTTAAGTACAAAATTAATCACTCAAATACATGTACTGTAGCGCTAAACTGTGCGTCATGTTGTAAGCTAATTCTGTGGAAGTGTCGTAGTTATTGTCCTCCGAAAGCTAAGTTCTGCAGAAGCCAATGTACTTACCTCATGATACACAAAAGTGAAATGCTTTGCTCTTCCTAGTACGCAAAGTTTCAACTTTAACGCAATTATCATGTGGTATAAGTCGGTAAAGAATACTGGAATTTTTCTCAAGGTTAGCGTCTATGTTATTTTTCTCTGAGCCAGCCGGCGCATGCGGCAGCCAGCGGTGCGAGTCATTGTCTGTTCCTTTGTTGGCGCACGTCGTTACTGGGATTAGGAGACCTAACTTCTACAAATTCACTTTGCTGAGAGGGCCCTGCCATGTTTAAATCCCGCCAGTTCTGATGCAATTCAGGTCTGTCGTTACTATCACATCGTCTGTCGTCATGTCGGTAGTTCCTGTAGTTTCTTTCTTGTCGGTTAAGTGGTGGAGAATTTCTCCCTGAATCGTAACTGCGCACTGAACTGTTGCGTCTTAAGTTATTCTGTCTCCTGTAATAATAATTGTTTTGTTTCCCATATTGTCTGTTTCTCTGATTGTCTCTGTGATATTCATTACCGCGGAGAGGTGATCTTTCCCTGTAACTATTACTCTGCCAGTGGTTGCCATACGGGTGGTGTCTGTTTTGGTCACGATTTGTGTTGTGAGAATAGCCTTGTCGTGTCCAGTTATTATTTCTGTCGTCACGGAATTGTGACGGATGTGAACTGTAGTGATTGTTTCCCTGTTTTCGCATCCCGTGACTGTCTGTGTCAATTTCTAATTGTTGTAAGAGTCCCTGAAAAGCTTCAATGTCGTCTTTGCAACGTCCTGCTAAAATAATGTGTCGTAAATGTTCAGGCAGTTTGATTAAGCAAATGCGGATGAGTTCTGAGGGGCTGTATGGGTTTGAAAGATACTGATTCTTATGCAACATGTCTTCAAAATATTTCATAAGACTGGAAAATTCAGATTGTTCGAAACGTTTCATCATTATGATGCCATGTTTTACTCGGTCTTGTGTGGCTTGAGACCAATATGCTGAGAGGAAGGCATGATAAAAATCTCCTTCACTGTGACAATCGTGAATGACCGATTGCATTCTTACAGCTGGTTCATTCTCCAAGTAGCCACACATAAATTCTAACCTGTGCTCCAATGACCAGTTGGGAGGAAAACAATGAGAGAATTGATGCAGCCACACTTGTGGATGAATGTCGTTGGCAGAGTTCTTAAACGTTTTGAGTTTACGTGTAGTAATGAACAGCTTATAGTCAAAATCATCGTGTCGGCGAGTAGCAAATCGGTCATTGTTACGTCGTGTCGGCGGTTCCATCTGAAAATTCGGTGTACCTTGTCAATTTCTTTCATAATTTCCGAAGTGCTCTGAGTTATTATTTTGTGGCTGTTCCGTATTTCTATGTCCCTCTTCCCGTATTGGAGCGCGAGTGGCCTCTGAAATACGTAATTCTTGTATTACCTGTGTCAGCTGATCTTGTACTTCCCGGATTTCTCTTTGGTGTTGCGTATTAATTTGATTCTGATTTTGTTTGAATTTCCTAATTAGTTCACACTTTTCTGTGTCAGTGATGGCTACAGGTCTTGTGTCATTCAGATCATCATCTACCTTTGTAGATAAGTTAGTGACCTGATCCGAAAGTTCGGCTACTTTCTCCGATAGTGTACTTATTTCCTCAGTGTGTTTTTCTGAACCAAGTTTCAGAGTGTCCATTTGTGTTGAAATCGTATCTACTGTGTCCTTTAAGTTTTCTTGAGTTTTTGCAAGTTGCGTAACCGAATCGGCAGATGCAACTGAGTCCATTTTAGCTTGCAAGGTCTCATGATGGCTGCTTCGTGATTCTGTAATTCATTTTCATGACGCGAAAAAATAGGTTGGAAATGCTCACAAATTTGTGTTTTTACGTCATTACAGACTTTTTGACATTTCGATTCAATGTTATGTAACTCAGCAGTTAAATCTTCACGTGTTTGTTCGAGAGTTTGTTCCAATGAGTCTAACTTTTGAAGCTTTTGCTGTGTTTGTCTCTGATTTTGTTCCATTATGTGTAACTGTTGCTGTGTTTGTCTCTGATGTTGTTCCATTGTGTCTAACTTTTGAAGATTTTGTTCCATTGTGTCTAACTTTTGAAGCTTTTGTCCCATTTGTTGCATTAATTGTAATAACAATGCACTGGTGTCTGAAACATGTTCCTCAGTGCTATTCGGCAATGCATTTGAACCGGCAATATTCGCAGTTTGAAAAGCAGAAAATATGTCTTGACTTATTTGAGAAAAGGGTGAGGACGCAAAACCTGAATCTACAGTATTTGCAAGATTGTGTCCTGTCATTTCGAATTCCTGAGGCAAGCTGTTGCCGACCGATCGATCGATAATGCTTCCTTGTTCACTAATTGTTTCACTGTCTACACCATTGTTTGCAGCCCGCTCCATTTCCCTATGTACAATTACCAAATTACTACTTTGAACATTAGTTAATTCATTACTCGGTGGCGCTAACACACTGCTTTCGTCTTCACTGTCATTTCTCAGTTTACTTTGGAGCCTAGTATTACGTTTTTCACACGCCATTATTGTCACAATATTTCACACGACAACACAGAAAAACACAATTTGAAGAGGAAAAATAGGGGAATACATTAACATAGCACTGAAAATAATATCTAGTTAATTGCAAGCGCAGCCGCGAAATACTTGGTGCAAATCTACATGCATGCCACAACTATTTTACTATACAAGAATGAAAAACTACAGCTACAAAGGAAATTCTCTCTACAATTACGCGCTAGCAATAAACAAAATCCACACTAATTACACAAACTACAAGAAAAAATCAGAAGATTCCAGTGAGGTATCCTCGGCTAAGGGTCGACATATGAAACGTCCCCTTAGAAAAATTGTACAAGACTGTGCTTAAACTGACAATATTTTTAGCGCTACGCAATCTGACTTTCAAAAACTCCCTACAAAAGAATGGCCCTGACTAACATTAAACTATACGTTTCACATATCACTTATCTCACCAAAAATCTTCCTTGCTCGAACTACTGGAATACAGCGAGCGCCACTACTGCCAGCTAAATAAAAGATTCAAACTACAAAAGGCACTAACTACTGATAGGGATAGTTAGCAAATGAAAGATTTTAATAGAGAACAAACAATGTATTTATCTTAATATCATCAAAAGTCATAATATATGTAATTTCAAAACTCCGCCATTTCCTTCCACACATCCACCACTGCTGGCGGCTCACCTCTAACTGCGCAACGCTACGCGCTGTTCACATCCAGCTGCCGCTGCCCCACACTACAATGGCAGGCAACAATGCAAACTAGCCACAGACTGCACACAGCACAGCCAGTGATTTTCATATAGAGCGCTACGTAACGTTGCCAATAAGAAAACATAAACGGCCTACTTACATAAAGAAAACATAAACAGCCTACTTACATAAAGAAAACATAAACAGCCTACTAACAGGGTCGCCATATGAAACGTCCGCTTAGAACATTTACACAAGACTGTGCTTAACCTGACACACAATATTTTTAGCGCAACGCAATCTGACTTCCAATAATCCCTACAAAAGAATGGCCCTGACTAACATTAACCTGTACCTTTCACAATCACTTACCTCACAAAAATCTTCGTTACTCAAGCTACTGCAATACAGCGAGCGCCACTACTGCCAGCTAAATGAAAGATTCAAACTACAGAAGGCATTAACTACTGATAGGCATAGTTAGCAAATGAAAGATTTTAATAGAGAACAAACAATGTATTTACCTTAATAGTGTTGAAAAATCATAATATACATAGCAGTTCATAATATATAGTATTACAAACTGCAAAACTCCGCCATCTCTCTCCCCACATCCACCACTGCTGGCGGCTCACATCCAACTGCGAAACGCTACGCGCTGTTCACATCCAGCTGCCGCTGCCCAACACTACAATGGCAGACAACAATGCAAACTAGCCACAGACTGCACACAGCACAGCCAGTGATTTTCATACAGAGCGCTACGTAACGTTGCCAATAAGAAAACATAAACAGCCTACTTACAACTTCAACGAAACATGGGGCATGTGTAACACCATAGCTCTAATACTCTACTAATTTATTTTACTTTTGTTTTATTTAATGTTACATCGTTGAGCTTCTGTAAATGTGTTTGGATTGATAACTCAAAATTGTATACTCCTTTCTTTGTAAAAACTTTGATGTCATGATTTGATTGTATGCAATGTAGTGTATCTGCCATTAAAATTCTTTGTCCCATTTGAAGGGAACATAACTTACTATATGTAATTGTAATTTCTGTGTGAATAATGTTTTGTAGAAATGTCAGTATGTGCAAATGTTCTATTTTATTTAATGTATTTGTTTGCTGTTATGTAAACTGCTGATCCTCACTTAGGGTTCTTAGTTAATTTGTATGTAAAAGATGTAGTGGTTCCCCTCGGGAACGGAACTGTGTAGTGCGCGCAAATTGTGGTTGGCCTAGGTAAAAAAGGTGGAACTGATAGTCAGTCGGGGACGAGCTACGAGTCGGGGACGAGCAACGAGTCCGTGCACTGCCATGTAACAGATGCATATTGTGCTGGTTCCGAGAGAGGCTTTTCTTGCCACTTTCCAATGCCTCGGAATAATGGATAAATAGCTGGAAATATTCTGGGATTGGCATCAATCATTGCCACCAAGAAATGACAGAGTCCCGCAATTCTACCTGCAATTCCACCTAACAACATGCAGTTGCCACCACATTGCGCAATCATTACATCGGAATACTACAATGATGTACAGTGAAGGATCAGCTTAATGGATGTGTTAGTGTGCTCAAATATAAGGTAATTTATATCTGAATTTATGTACCTACCCTGATCTTTCTCCTCATCATAACACCTCTCAGGTTCCTCTCCGTTTGAGCTAAAGTGATATCCGAGTGTCCTTACTAAAAGAACATTAAAGCCCAATATTTTGCTCATTAATGCCTCTTCAACATAGTAAAAAGAAAGTTAAAGTTAAGGTGACAAGAGAGTGAGTTAAAGTAAATGTTGTTTGCTGAAAATATTCCTATTAAAACTGCTTATTAAAGTGCTGTTGCTAACTTCAAAATTAAAAGTTCTTAAGACTGAGGCTTATAAAGTAAATGATCACATTGCTGTCTGTAGTAAAATCTAAAAGGTGAGTCAGTATCTTACATATATGTTAATTTTGTGTCTCACTGTAGTGAAAGTAGAAAGCTGCAGTTGTGAAACGTTATATACTCATGTTTGCTAAGTGTTTGTCTCTCTTGTGTATTAGAAGTGCATATTAATAGTAATGTTAGAAAGACCATCCACTTTGTGTAAGCCCTGAAAGTAATAGTGTGTTTCGGTATCTGTTATAATTTTGCAAATAGTTGGTGCTGCTGTAACTGTTAGTTTCAATCTTACCGTAAACATATGTATGTGTCGGAGTTCACTGCAGTCGCGTGTGGTCAAGTCTAGGTTGTGTTTGTCCGTTATAGTTACTTATACCTACTTTCTTGAACGAGAATGTTAATCATTCTCTTGCCTAGTTAGGCTGGCGACCGTTTTCTTTATCCGTTGAACAGTGCAGATAGGCAAAATTTTGTTTGTTACTGTTCTAATATTTACGTAATTCTGACTTTCATTTCCGATAAGCCACCTCCGTTAGGTACAAGACGGTCAACCTAGTAAAATTCCTCTCAGAGGGTAACACGGCTCTGTTGCGTTGTACCATAAATGCTTTAATAAAATAGTTTGATTACATAACCTATTTTCAGCTTTAGGGTTATGGTACAGCAGTAGCAGTTAGGGAGTGTTATAGTACAAAAGTTGAAGATTAGTTTGATTTCGGGAAAATGTTGTATTTGCTAACGAGAGGCGATTTGAACTGTTTAGGTCAAATGGACGAAACAAGAATTGTGAAACTGAAGAGAGATACAGCAGTTACAGTTAAAAACGGAGGAGGATCGGTTTTTGTCTCGGGCTGCATGAGTGCAAATGGTGTGGAGGATTTAATGATGGCCAGCCGTGGTGGCCGAGTGGTTCTAGGCGCTTCAGTCCGGAACCGCGCGACTGCTACGGTCGCAGCTTCGAATCCTGCTTCCGGCGTGGATGTGTGTGATGTTCTTAGGTTAGTTAGGTTTAAGTAATTCTAAGTTCTAGGGGACTGATGACCTCAGACGTTAAGTCCTATAGTGCTCAGAGCCATTTGACCCATTTATTGATGGAATTATGGATCAAAGTGCTTACATAAACATCCTAAGTACAAATCTGTTCAGAAGTGTGAATAATGTGAGTCTTTCTGGGAATTACATTTTCACACAAGATAATGACCCAAAAAACAAACAGCTACAGATGCAAGGTTGTCGCTGTTGCAGAGCCCTCCCGCAGGATAACGACACGACGGCAATCCCCAGGTATTAATACAGTGTAGAATTTGTGGAAAAATACTCTACAAAAATACGAGGTAAACAGTGAGTTAGGTTCTGGAACATACCGACAGGGACATGGAATCATACCGACTCCAGTACCGTAGTTAGCATCGGTAGCTTTCTCGGTGGAGGAGCCATGACGCGAACAGTCCGGTAGAGGTGGTCCCACAGATTCTCGACTGAGTTTAAATCGTGGGAGTTTGGAGGCCAGGGGAGTACGGTAAACACATCTGAACCACGTAAATACACTGCCAGCTGTGTGACACGTTGCATTGTCCTTCTGGTAGATTCTGTCTCGCCGAGGAAAAACGAACTACATGTAGGGCTAAAAATGGACTCCAGTGATAAATGCATACTTGTGCTGATCCACTGTGTCTTCTAGAATGACGAGATCGCCCAGGAAATGCCACAGAAATGTTCCCCAGACCATAACGCTGCCTGCTTATTGCAGGGTGTTTCCTTTCAGATGTTCTACGCCGTACACGCCAGAGATCATTTGTGTGATTCATCTGGAAAGACCACCTGTCACCATACGGTGAACGTCCAGTAGCGGTATTGGCCAGAAAATTCCGGCCTTCATCGCCGCTAAACAGCAGCCAGCATGTGTGCAATGCATGGAACAGGCGCCTCCTGCTGCAACGCAGCAACGTTCGCTGAACAATCATGGGGAGACACTATCGGTAGCCCCTTGATTCATCTGGGCGGTCAGTTGCTCAACAGTTGCAAGTCTGTTCACCTGCACACATCTCCGCAGCTGTCTTTTTCTTTTTTTAAAATTGAGTTTCGATTCCACCTGGAGGTGGCAGGTTGGCAGCAGCTTAGTATGCCGCTCTTCAGCCTACAGAATTTGTTTTAAAAAGATGAAGAGAATAAACAATAAAAACAGGCGATAAAATTGGAGACTTAAATGGTAATATGACGGAAAAAACGTGGACCTTGAAACGTAGAAACAAATGGATGATGATGCTAATAAAATGCATATGAAGCAGACATGTAAAATAATAAACAGACAACTAAAAAACACGGTGACCGTCTGGTTTCTGTTCGCAAAAGACATAAAATTCACACCCAGCGACAGCATGGTTTCTGTTTGCAACAGTAGAAAGACGAACAACACTGAACATTCACTGACACACTGCACTAAAATGTTGGCAAATGTGACATACCACAGTCGAGAGCAGGTGGAGGGAAGCTGGACAGATGATGGGAAAATAAAGAAAGGGGTGGAAGGAGAGGAAAAGTGAAGGGGGGGAGGGGTGAAAGGAACTGATGGAGAACGAGCACCCATAAGATGGGTGCGGGGTTCTGGGCAGACGCGACAGAGAGTGGGGAAGGCAGTGGAGGGGAATACAAAAGGAGGGGGGAGAAGGGAGGTAGGGAGAGGGTAGGCGGGGAGAAAACAGGATGGAAGAGAGGGGGAGAGGGAGCCCAGGGAAAGGACGGAGCAAAGGTGGGGGGGGGGGTGAGGATCGGAGTTGATAGGAGGGATAAATGGAGGGAGAGAGGCATCATCTGGGAGGGGGAGCCACGGCTGTCATTCATCCCTGTCATTTATGACCCGTGGCGCAGCACTGTTGCCGAG
Organism: Schistocerca cancellata; assembly: GCF_023864275.1. Classification (NCBI taxonomy): domain Eukaryota; kingdom Metazoa; phylum Arthropoda; class Insecta; order Orthoptera; family Acrididae; genus Schistocerca; species Schistocerca cancellata. The sequence goes on along the minus strand of NC_064633.1, from coordinate 215,561,267 downwards.
GCACCAGTTTTGGATAGCGCCTTTTTTCCATGTACGATATACTTTATCCACAGCTGCACACGAAGAGTTTACAAACTTAGCTGTTTCGAAAATGCTTCCAAATCTCTTTGTATCTGCATTACCACGACTGCATTGTCCCCCCCCCCCCCCCCCAAAGATTTTTATAGCCTCCACTGCTAGTGCTGCCACCTGCTATCTGTATGTGGGTATTCCACGTTAAACGTTCCTTTAACGTGATTGGACCGTCTATTGAGTGTGTAGCTCCTTTTGTGGTATTTAGGCAAGAGCAGTTAACGAGCCGTTTATTTTTCAGAAGAAAGAGTGGAGCTGCATGTAATATACTGTGTGGTAGCATCAGTGAAATAATGACTATTTTTTACTCCAATGATCATGTCCAGAAGTTCATTTGATTTTTGTACTTACATTGACTATAAACTTTAGTATCGTACGTACAACAGCTTAGTTAAAAAAAAATGGTTCAAATGGCTCTGAGCACTATGGGACTTAAACTTCTGAGGTCATCAGTCCCCTAGAACTTAGAACTACTTAAACTTGACTAACCTAAGGACATCACACACATCCATGCCTGAGGCAGGATTCGAACCTGCGACCGTAGTGGTCGCGCGGTTCCAGACTGTAGCGCTTAGAACCACTCGCCACCGGGCCAGCAAGGTTAGTTCAAGGCTGGCGTTCATGGTGTTCGCCTGTTGTACTGTAATTGGCCGTGTCATTGTGCTGTAGTTTCAAGCAGTTAGCCGTTTCCAGTACTATGGCACAAACATTAATTGTCCTATCGAATATTGTAGATGGGCGAAGAGTGAGAGAAGGTGAAAGAAAGTATTCATGCGCGGACTATTTACGGTTTACTTACAAAATGCGCAGTGAATTAATGCACCAGTTATGCCGATCTTGATTATTAATGACCAAAATACCAGCGTATGGGACGCCACACTAGTTTTGTGATTGACATAAATAGTTTCTAGCAAACAGAACAGAGCATGTATTTATGAAATGAGAGGAATCTTCGTAAGTAGGTGCGGCTTCGGGAGTAACCGAAGCGAAGGTTGTAAGACAGTTAATGTTAGCATTATATGTATAAATGACCTATTGTAAAAAGCCGGAAGCTCTATGAGGCTTTTCGTTGTTTAAACTGTTGGTCATAGAGAGGCAGCGACGCTACAAAATTGTTGCGGATGCCGCAAGTCCTGCAGAGCATAGTATTATTATCCGGAGAGTGGTAATTGACTGTTAACATAAACAAATGTAATAAATTCGTGGAGAGACCTAGTATTTTTTGATTAAATGATTGTAGAACGATTACTGCAAGCTATAGGACCCACTAACCATCTGGGAGTACTCACGGGAATGATTTGAAATGGAATGAGCACATCAAACTAATTATAGGGCGGTCACCCGCCAGACAGACACATTCGACGGATGTTGCTCACAAAATCCTTGTTTGACCTCTATTTAAATATTGTTCGTCATTCGAGGACGAGTATGGGAAAGCATTGACACAGGAAATACAAAACCCAAGGAGATTGCTTGGTTGTTTTGGGGAAGGGGATCAAACAGCGAGGTCATCGGTTCCAAGGATTAGGGAAGGATGGGGAAGGAAATAGGTCATGCCCTTCCAAAGGAACCATCGCGACATTTGCCTGCAGTGATTTAGGGAAATCACGGAAAAGCTATGTCATGACCGGACGCTGGTTTGAACCGTTGTTCTCCATAATGTGAGACCCATGTGTGAATCCCTGTACCATCTCGGTCGGTACCCAAGGAAAGCAGTGAGATTCGTCAGTGGTTCGTTTACTAAATGCGAAAGTTTGGATGTGCATTCTTTTGACTGAAGGTCTTGGGGACCACGGCCGTTCACTATTGTAAGGAAATGAAACGCCTACAGCCGTCCTTATGATCTTATTTATTGTGTAGCTACCAGTCCCGGCACTTCAATGCGCCATCTTCAGGCCTTAGTTGATGCATCAGTGGCCAACAAACTGGTTTACGCAGACTATCTGTAACAGTGATGTCAGCACTCCACCCATCAACTGCCATCTCAGTTACAGATAGCATCAACTAAGGCCTGAAAATGGTGCATTGAAGGGAAGGGCGGGTGTGGGCGTTTTATTTTCTCGCAAATGTGAAAGTGTCAAGGGGATGCTCGTGCAGCTCCAGCGGCAGGCTTACATGAGTGGGACTGCGCATCACAGTGTGTTTTACAGTTAAATTTTTGAGAGTGTATATTCCTAGAAGAGTCAACCCATATACAATTTCCTCCTGCGCATGTCCCGGGAAAAGAACATGAAAGTAAGAATAGAAACACTTGAGCTCAAACGGAGGCTTGCCAAACGTCGTTCTTGTCGCATGCGTTTTGCTACTGGAGCTGGAAAAAGGGGGTGACACGCCATAAGGTAGCTTGCGTAGTGGTACGAGGTTGCAGGATTAGTAGACGTACTAATTGCAGAAGAGCTTTGGAACGCCTGGAGCACTTTCAATCATCTACATGTGCACCTTCATCTCCATAGACATTCCGTAAGCCACCGTAAGGTGTGTGGCGGATGGTGTCCTGTACCTCTACTAGTCATTTCCTTTTTTTTTTAAATTCTTTATTATCAAAAAACATTATAATTATACAAATTAACCCACTTCCTTAATTCGTTAGTGGGTCCTAACAGTTATACATTTATATTAAATTTTGCAGCTAGTTTAGTTTTAGTAAGTGAGCTACAGTTATTAGTAAACAATGGGCATCTAATGTCTACATATACTGTTTATACCTAATTTCTATAACTACTTTAATTTGTATATGTATTCTGCAGCGTCACATGTGTGCCAGTGAAGATATAAACCTACTTTCATATGCCTTGCTCTTCGAGCTAATCCCGAAGAGCATGCCCCTGGCACTGGGCAGGCCTCGATGTTAAATTCGCTGCAGTCCCTATCTTAATTTCCTATAACTAAGTCCTACAAACTAACTTACCCTACGTCATATCTGGTGTGTGTCACAATCGGTGGTTGTTCCCTACTCCCCCTAGTCCTGCACGTGGCGGATTCCAACTTAGATGTAGTCGGCCAGTCCACGCACAGGCGGCATGGGAATAGGGCTCTTGGACGCAATCGGTGGTTATTGTTATTATTATTTAGTGTATCTCTCCTAAATAGTCAATTAGAACTTTTCGAGATACCTCGTTTGCCAAGGTGTTTAAGGTCTGAAAAGTTTCCTCTCGTCTGAGTAGTTGGTATGTGTCACGGTTGGGTAGTCTGTCTCGTAGTGTATTGGCGATATCATTGAAGAGGGGACATTCGTAAACTACATGCTCGGGTGTACCCTCCGGATCGCCACAGTCGCACGCTGGTGTTGCCCTCTTCCCAAATCAACATAAGTCGGGTAGGGTCCATGGCCAGTGAGAAAGTGGATCAGACCTCGTGTATGCTCGAAGTACTTCAGTCCAAGTCGTTCCCTCACATCAGGTAGAAACTGGAAGGTTCTTCGTCCAGCCTCTTCTACCTCCCAAGTCTCCTGCCAGAGCTCCTCCCCTCTTTCCCTTATATCTCTTTTATCCCCCACTCTAATACCCATAATATCCGCAATCTTCTCATAATTTCCCTTCTGGGCCCAATACCAAGCCGCCTGTTCTCTTATCTTTATGTCCAGAGGGCAGAGCCCCATTATGACTAATAGGGCCTCCCCTGGAGATGTTCTATAGGCACCCACGGCTCTTAATACCATGCTTCTCTGGACCCTTCTCACTGCCATGGCGGGCACTACCCTCGTGAGCCTGTGCGCCCAGACTCCCGAGCCATAGCCCACAACTGAGGTTAAGATAATATTATGATAGAGTCTAATTAGGTGTGGAGGAAGATGGAATCTTTTATGGCCTATTGAAATGAGGTTATTTAATATCTGAAGGGCTCTCTGGGTGACAGTATCAATGTGTTTTCCGAAACTCCACCTCTCATCAATGATAACTCCCAGGTAGCGTGTCTCACGTCGTCGGAGAACTGGTCAACCATCTATTCTGACAGTCGGATTTATAATAAGCTGTCCTTTTAGTAATAGGTAGGTGGATTTACTGGGCGATATTGTCATTTTAGTCATGTGGCACCACTGTTGGAGTCTGTCTAATGCTGTCTCTATTTTCGGTTCAATGTCTTCGCGGCTACGGCCACCAACCAACAAGAGGAGGACATCCGCGTAGGCTATCACCTCTAGCACCTCATCACTTTGTTGTAATCTATCTAATAAAGACTCCATATGGATGTCCCAGAAGAGGGGTCCTAAGACGGAACCTTGGGGACATACTTTGGTAATTATCTTTCCAACTCTTTCGCTAGATAATGATAACCAGACCTCCCGATCCTTGCAATAGCTCCTCAGGCAACCATATAGCGGCCCTGGACACTCTTTCTCCCGCAAGCAGGAGAAGAGCGAAGGCCACCACAGGTTGTCGAAGGCGCCACTGATGTCAACCATGATGCCAACCACGTATTTGTGCGGGGTCGAGCCACAGACCTCGGCCGCCAGGGCGATTGCATCAGATGCCGACCGCCCCGGCCTGAATCCGAACTGCCTGTCGCTCACCCCGCACAACACTCGGTGTGCTGTCAATCTGTCAGCCAACAATTTCTCCAGTATTTTGTCAAATACATCCAGCAAGCAAATCGGCCTGTAAGATTTCACTTCTGCAGGGTCCTTGTCTGGTCCTTTCTTTATAATAACTACATTTGCCATTTTCCATCTCTTTGGGAATTTTCTCTGTCTAAGGCATTCGTTGTATAGATGTGTTAATGGCGCAGTCAGCTGAGGCGCCAGAAACTGCATTACCTCCGCACAATGCCGTCTGGCCCAGGTGCTTTTCCTTTTTTCAATGATCTTATATGGTTTGCCACCTCTTCCTCTGAGAAGGGGTAGACAGCCGTCTCGTTAACGTATACTTCTTGATCTTCATCTCTGAGTTGCTTCTGCCCCTCTGTCTCCCCATCCGCATTGTCGTCAGGCAACAGGGACCAGAGGAGGACCCCCGCAGTCTCCTGCCAGGACTCCGTCATCCTGTCCCCGTACCTGACTGTTGATAGCTCCAGAGGAGAGTGGATTTTTTCCCTCACCAACTTGTATGGAAACCCCCATGGGTCCGTGACTAGCTGGTTGAGCACAAAGTTTTCCCAGCTTCTCATCCTAACTTCGCGCAGTTCCTTTTGGAACTTCCGCTTTTCCTCCCTATATAGCATCTACCACCTTTGTCGTTCCTGCCAGACGACACTGCGCTGGTAGTGCCTCCTCAGCCTTCTGACAGATTGACGCAGTTCTCCTAGTTCAGCAGACCATGGAGAGGCCGCCATGGCCCTCCTCCTTGTAGGTACGGCTGCCTTCACCGCTCTTGTCACTGCATTCACCAGTTCCTCTGCTCTCTGGTCTACGTCCATGTCCAGATGCATGTCACCTTCCGGTGATGGAGGAATGTCACACTCCCTCGCTAGGCGTTCCCAGTCGGCTCTTCTGTAATTTAGCTGCACCTCCCACCCCGTGGCCCAGCGGCACTCTATTTCTCCCAAGGTGAAAGATATCAAATTGTGGTCGCTTGTGGTGGCATTCTCTGTGACTCTCCAATTTTGAACAATGTTAGCCGTATTCGGAGTTACAAGGGTGACAACAATATTTGTGCCCTGTCCTCCTCCTGCAGCGTAGGTAGGAGGATTGCCAGGCCTGTTTGCCACCACAAGTTGTGATGCCATTATAAGTTCCTCGACTTTTTCACCGTTAGCATCTCTTGTGCCACTGTACCACAGGGGGGATTTGGCATTAATGTCAGCTGTTATTACAACTTTTCTTCCCTGCAACGCCGTGGTAACTCTCGCTAGGTGGTCTATGTAGTGTTCTATGTTGTCCCCATACTGAAAGTACATGTTTATGAGAGTTATGGTTCCCATAGGGGTTTGAAGCTCCACGACGTTACAGTGGCTAGTTGTGAACTGTGAGAGTGTGGTGACTCTCAAGAGTTTATTTATGATTATAATCGCCGCCTTCGGGTCATCACCTCTGCTGACTATTTGCCAGCTCGCGGCAGCAAAAGCTATTTTTCCAGCCAGGGAGTATGGCTCCTGTAGACAGAGTACATCTAGTCTCCTCTCCTCCACCTCCCTTCGGAGCTCCTGCATCACGAGTCTGCTGTTATGAGTGTTAAGCTGTCCAATAGTTATTTTTGTCATTCGGGGAAGTACGTATGTATTCGGTCATGTGGCCAGGTCTTACTCCAGTCGAAAGAAATTCGTCCATGTACTACTACTGATTGTTCGTAAATGTCGTTAAGATCAAATTTCTCACCTCGTCTTTCGAAAACTTTCTTGAGCAGATCTCGCAAGGCTCCGAAGTCGGTGGGGAGATTCACTGATTTTAGCTGGATTCTGTCAACAGCCTCCATAACCGAGAAGGTTATCTTCCTGCCGTCTTCATGTCCTACACAGACCACATGTCGTAAGGCAGTGGTCAGGGTAGCCGGCTGCTCTAGTCTGGATAGTTGCATGGTGTACTCCAAGTTGGGGTACACCCTAACCGGATCGACCGGTGGCAGTCTGACTATTGGTGAGCTTTGTACAGTGGGACTCCCACATGAGCTTGTCACTGTATTTTCTTGAATGGGTTGTTTATTTGTATGATTGTCTTCAGGCGTTGCCACAGCCACAGGATGCCCTTGCCGTTGTTGGTGTAGTTCCGGCTTTGTTCCCCGGCTTCCAGAGGAGAGAGTTTCAGCCATGAGGGGGAGATTGGTTTGTATGCCAATGCCCATTGTTGGAAATTCAGTCTGAATAGCTTTGTCTTTTGTTTCAATTTTAGTGGCGCCCGAAAGCGACCTCAAAACATCCTTGAATCTGTTTGCCCTCATGGCATCCCTCCTCCTTTTGCTCGGGGACTTCCGCTTTGGCATCCTGTTCGGTATGCCGGGCTCAACCATAGTCAGTTCTGGAGATTAATCTCTGCTCCAACATTCTGTATGTCGGGCAATTCCTGCCTGTGGCTCCGCAAGACCTCTTCCTTCGATTCTTGCATGGTATGCAAACTGCCGCCGCATTACAGTCTTTTCGGCTGTGACCGTTTTTCCCACACTTAGTGCACGCCGGCTCCCTGGTGCACAGCCTTAAGACGTGATCCAAGTCACCACAGTTGTGGCAACGAGGTACCACGACATAATCTCTTGTATTTATGGCGTGAAAGACAACATATAGTCTGCCCATTGTTGTTATGTTCTTCCACATTGGCGCTGACACCTCGGCGACGTGATGAACAACATCACGACCCCGTGGCCCAGTCTTAAATTTTAACTTGAAGCAGCTCTTAAACTCTTCTTCATTTATTTCATCGAAGTTTTGTTTTCTAATTGTTTCTTGGAGTTCTTCGTTTGTCATGATTGTGGGAACGTCATATAGTATGACGAGAGGATTTCTTTTTCTCGGTGGTTCACATTTTACCACCGAGTTCAGTTTCTGGTTATTCAACAGTTTGTTCTTGTCTTCCTCGGAGGCAACTTCGACTATAACAGAATTTCTACTCGGTTTTACCTTTTTATTTCTAATTTTGTCTTTAACGGGGTCTATATTTTTTGTAAATAGTTCTTGTATTTTCTTCACGCTTGTATCCTGCCCAGGCAGTGTCCTGAGGAAGACTGCTGTATCTGTTCTTTTGGTCAGTTTGTCAATAGTGTCTCTGGTCGTGCTTTCTGGGCGCTTAGTGGGCGCTTGCGCGGCCACGGCTGCCCACGTCTTTGCCGGTTGCCTCCTTAATCTATCATTCTCCTTTTCAAGCTCTTCCACCCTACCTTCAAGTTTAGCGTGGGCAATAGCCCATGCTGCCAGCTCATTTTTGATGATGGCAAGTCCAGCTTGGCTTATCTTGCCATTCTTTATTCTCTGCCTGTCCCTGCTCGTCCTGGGGAGAGGGATCAGGCGCAGCGGAAGCCCGTTGAGGCGCACACGAATCACTCGTTTCGTTTGTAGCCATAATTACAACGAGTGATAGAAAAGGTGGGAGCCCGTCTCTTGCCCCGGACCGGCTCCTCTGGCATGGGGGGGGAGAGAGGGGGGACTTCTGCAGCTCGCCCACCGACCTCGCCCCTAGGTCAAGGGCACTTCCGAGCTGCCGGGTTCAACGTACCGTCGCCAGTGCACTGGTCCCCATAGATGGCCTCGTCATCGACGATTTCACGCGACGCTCCTCGGCAACTGCACCCCGCACTCCGGAGAGGCGGATGCACCTCTCGCCCTTCGCCGCCTACTTGCCCGAGTTTCCACCTCTCAGCCAAGGACCCACTCCTACTCAGGTGGCGGGTCGGTCCCCCAGTCGTTCGGCGGTCTGGACCCATCTAACCTGGCCCAGGAGATGTCACCACCTCCTGGGTTTGGCAGAACACGCCCCAGTTACCCAGGGGCGCGGCGAAGCGCCCTTGCCCACTCGCGCCGCGATCCCACGCCCACAAACGAGATCGCCGGCATGCAGAGCACGTGCTGGTCTGTGCCCTGCGAACAGAAGGGACTGGTGTTCGGTCCCTCGACACAGCTCCCCCTGTGCCATGCACCCTTCGCTTTCGCATCGGGTTGGGTCGCAGCTCTCCCTTTTGTCGCAAGGCATAATGCCGAGCTTAACATCTGGCACCACGGGAAGGCGGAAAGAGCCACTTGGGAAGGAGAGGCTGTGAGAGGCGCGTCACTTCCCCCTGTGAGGACTGCCGCAGCACACCCGACTGGAAGCGATACGCCTCAGTGCGAGCTTCCGTGCCTTACGGCGCGCCGACAACGGGCGGGCCCGTGCCGAACGCACCGTCAAGCGACCGACCTCACGCCAGACTGTTCCACTTGCAAGCAGATGCGAGGGAAAAGCCACTATATACATGCCTCCGTAGGAGCCCTAATTTCTCGTATCTCATCTTCGCGGTCTTTACGAGCAGTAGAATGGCGGCAGCAGAATCGTCTGCAGTCAGCTTCAAATGCTGGTACTCCAACTTTTCTTCGTAGCGTTTCTAGAAAAGAATGTCGTCTTTCCTTCAGGGATTGTCATTTGAGTTCCTGAAGCATCTTCGTAACACTTACGTGTTGTTCGAACCTGCGGGTAACAAACCTAGCAACCCGCCTCCGAATCGCTTCGATGTCTTGCATCAGTCCGAGGCGGTACGGATCCCACACACTCGAGCAATACTCAAGAATAGGTCGCACCAGCTTCCTATACACGATCTCCTTTACAGGTAAACCACTCTTTCCTAAGATTCTCCCAATAACACTGTGCAACAATGAAAATGTAACTCGAATGGAAATATCCAATTCCTATCAATTGTAATGTGCTGATCGCGAATATCACAAAGACAATTCAAAATTAGCTCTACTTTTCATTTTACACTGTTTTATTAAGGTGAGATAATTATATACGGATTTTTATTTTAAGTTTAAAATCAAATATTATAATGGTTTGTCAACTGTAAGCAGACTGTTTTAAAACATTCCCATGTATGCTTCTCATCACCTTGTATGTACGCCCCCGTTAGCTGAGTAGTCAGCGCCGCGGAAAGTCACGCCAAGGGGACCGGGTTCGATTCCCGGCTCGGGCAGGAGATTTTCTCCGTTCAGGGACTGGGTGTTGCGTTGTGTTGCCCTCATCATCATTTCATTACCATCTCCGACGCGCAAGTCGCCCAGTGTGGCGTCGAATGCAATAAGCACTTGCCTTCGGCGGCCGAACTTCCCCGAATGAGGGACTCCTGGCCCACAATGCCGTACGCTAATTTCATTTTTTATCACCTTGTATGATTTCATCAAAGTAAAGGAGGGCATCTTTGTAGGCCCATAGATTCGACAGCTTTTTAGAGACCATACTTTTGATGGAAACATACAAGGTGATGAGATGCATGTGTGGGAATAAGTCTGTTTACAGTTCTTAGGGAACAAATGAGGAATAAATTACAACGAGATTGTACATAACATGTTGTCATCTTATGAAAAACTTGGTTGCAACATGTTATTGAAAATTCATTTCTTACATAGTCATCTTGATTTCCCCAAAGATTGTGGTGCAGTAAGTGATGAACATGGGGAGCGATTTCATCAACACATTGCCGCATTTGAGAAGAGGTATGCCGGAAATTGTAGCCCAGATTACTGCTGGACTGTCATAAGGGATGTTCCCAAGAATGTGTATAAATGTCAAGCCAAGCGAAAACGGTCGTCATCTGAATTTCTCTCTGAACAAAATATGTAATTGTATATACTGTACACATGGACATTTAACATTTGTAATCCTTTATATACATTTGTGCCAAGTTAATTTGTATATTTTCTTATGTGCTTTACATAGTTCTGGTAGAGAGTAGACTTACAAAGTATTTACATTCATGTACACTACTGGCCGTTGAAACCGCTACACCACGAAGATGACGTGCTAAAAACGCGAAATTTAACCGACAGGAAGAAGATGCTGTGATGTGCAAATGATTAGCTTTTCAGAGCAATCCCACAAGGTTGGCGCCGGAGGCGACACCTGCAACGTTCTGACATGAGGAAAGTTTCCAACGGATTTCTCATACACAAACAGCAGTTGACCGGCGTTGCCTGGAGAAACGTTGTTGTGATGCCTCGTGTAGGGAGGAGAAAATCATACCATCATGTTTCCGACTTTGATAAAGATCGGATTTTAGCCTATTGCGATTGCGATTTATCGTATCGCGACATTGCTGCTCGCGTTGGATGAGGTCCAATGACTGTTAGCAGAATATGGAATCGGTGGTTTCAGGAGGGTAACACGGAACGCCGTGCTGGATCCCCTCGGCCTCGTATCACTAGCAGTCGAGATGACAGGCATCTTATCCGCATCGCTGTAACGGATCGTGCAGCCACGTCTCGATTCCTGAGTCAACAGATGGCGACGTTTATAAGACAAGAACCATCTGCACGAACAGTTCGACGACGTTTGCAGCAGCATGGAATATGAGCTCGGAGACTATGGCTGTGGTTACCCTTGACACTGCATCAGAGACAGGAGCGCCTGAGATGGTGTACTCAACTACGAACCTGGGTGCACGAATGCCAAAACGTCATTTTTTCAGATGATTCCAGGTTCCGTTTACAGCATCATGATGGTCGCATCCGTGTTTGGCGACATCGCGGTGAACGCACATTGGAAGCGTGTATTGGTCATTGCCATACTGGCGTATCACCCGGCGTGTTGGCATGGGGTGCCATTGGTTACACGTCTCGGTCACCTCTTGTTCGCATTGACGGCACTTTGAACAGTGGACGTTACATTTCACATGTATTACGACCCGTGGCTCTACCCTTCATTCGATCTCTGCGAAACCCTACATTTCAGCAGCATACTGCACGACCGCATGTTGCAGGTCCTGTGCGGACCTTTCTGGATACAGCACATTCTCCAGATCTCTCACCAATTGAAAACGTCTGGTCAATGGTGGGCGAGCTAGTGTCTCGTCACAATATGCCAGTCACTACTCTTGATGAACTGTGGTATCGTAGTAAAGCTTCATGGTCAGCTGTACCTGTACACGCCATCCAAGCTCTGTTTGACTCAATGCCCAGGCGTATCAAGGCCGTTATTACGAACAGAGATGGTTGTTCTGGGTACTGATTTCTCTGGTTCTATGCACCCAAATTGCATGAAAATGTAATAAAAAATGTTCAAATGGCTCTGAGCACTATGGGACTTAACTCCTGAGGTCATCAGTCCCCCACAACTTAGAACTACTTAAACCTAACTAATGTAAGGACATTACACACATCCATGCCCGAGGCAGGATTCGAACCTGCGACCGCAGCGGTCGCGCGGTTCGAGACTGTAGCGCCTAGAACCGCTCTGCTACTACGGCCGGCAAAATGTATCACATGTCTGTTCTAATATAATATATTTGTTCAATGAATACCATTTTATCATCTGCATTTCTTCTTGGTGTAGCAATTTAGTGGCCAGTAGTGTAATATTATCTTCATTTTTTCTTAATATTTTACTTTTGTACTTTTGTACAGAATGGCACCGAAATTTATCAATGCGTACCACATGACATAATTCAAGTAATTATTCACTTAAATTTTGTTATGCTGAACCTTGGAACATGAATGCATAATTAGTTAGTGAGTTAGTTACACAAATATGTAAATTACTTAAAAAAAGCTAGAACTAAATATTTGTGAAGATGATGATGTTGTATCATTTTATACTGAAATAAATATAACTAACTCAAAATCATGCAATTCACACACTTTCATTTCAAATTTGTTGTTCAGTGTAATCCGAAATCGACCATTCGCCTTCCCTATTACAGTTCTCACATGCTTGTTCCATTTCACATCGCTTTGCAACGGTACGCCCAGATATGTAAACGACTTGACTGTGTCAATCAGGACACTAGTAATACCGTATTAGAACATTACAGATTTGTTCTTCCTACTCATCCGCATGAACTTACTTCTTTCCAGATTTAGAGCTAGCTGCCATTCATCACACCAACTACAAATATTGTCTGTCGTCTTGTATCTTCCTACAGACACTGAACTTCGACACCTTACCATAAGCACAGCTTCATCAGCAAACAACCGCAGACTGCTGCCCACCCTGCCCGCCAAATCATTCATGTGTATGTATAGAACAACAGCGGTCCTATCGCACTGCCCTGGGTCACTTCTGACGATACCGTAGTCTCTGATGAACACTCCACGTCGATGACAACATTCTGGAATCAATTACTTAAGAAGTCTTTGAACCGTTCTCATATCTGTGGACTTATTCCATATGCTCGTTCCTTCGTTAACAGCCTGCAATGGGGACCGTTTCAAATACTTTCCTGAAATGTAGATGTATAGAATCTGCCTATTGCCCTTCATCCATAGTTCGCAATATATCCTGTGAGAAAAGGGCAAGCTGAGTTTCGCACGAGCGATGCTTTCCAAAAACATGCTGATTCATAAACATAAGCCTCTCAGTCTCAAGAAAGTCTAATAAATTCGAAATGACAATCTGTTCAAGGATTCTGTAGCAAACCGAAGTTAGGGATATTAGTCTGTAATTTTTCGGTCAGTTCTTTTACGCTTCTTACAGAAGTCAACTGCGCTTTTTTCCAGTCACTTGGGACTCTCTGCTGGGCGAGAGATGTAGGATAAATCCAGGCTAGGTAAAGGGCCTATGGCACAGAGTATTCTTTGTAAAATCGAATTGGGATTGCACCTGGACCTTGGGATTTATATGCTTTCTAATCTTTCAGTTGTTTCTCTGCGCCATGGATTCTCATTACTATGTCATCAACAAACAGAGCACGCATATTATTTAGTACAAGAAGAGAAGTACATCCTTAGCACCCTATCTGCGTAAAATGGTGATACGTAAACATAACTCTGGAACGCCTGGAGCTATTTAAGTCGATGTACGTACGTATAACGTAGTAACTGGTAGGCCAAATCATCGCGACGCGTGCTTCGTCCACCTGTTTAATGCAATCTGCGTGGCGTAGATTTGACAGATCCTTGGTAGTTTTCCTAAAATGTGACTCGCCAAATGTTTACGTACAGGTCACGCATATTCGGTAAATTAACGGTCGCGGACGCGGACGCGGTTTGAGGACGCGGAGCTGTCTCCCGATAGCATCCCACAAGTGCTCAGTCGGGTTCGAGATTAGGCGAATTTGGTTGCCAAGACATAAAGGTGAGTACCATGCTCCTCAATGGCACTGTAGCACGATTCTGACCTTGGAGGGCAGATATCATGTTGACAAAAGCCATCGCTGTCGGGGATGGTATCAAGCATGAAGGGATGCAGGAGCTCCGAAATAATGTTCACGTAGTCCACAGTTGGCATGGACTCTCCGATTACAGCCACAGGTCCCGTGGCTGGCAGGTGAAAGTACCTCGTAGCATAATACTGTCTCCACCCACCCACGTCCGTGGTGCAGTGCACGTTTTGGAGCAGTCTTCCGCATGAATGACGGCGTATGCCAACACGACAGTCGAATTGTGTAACAAGGAGCGTGATTAATCTGACTAGGTGGCACGTTGTCACTGATTTACGATCCAGTGTCGATGATCTCGTGCTTATTGCAATCAAACCTGATAATGTCGTTGGGTCAACATAGGAACACATGGCAGGCACTGACATGAAAGGCATAGAGCTCTGTAGTGGTTGGAGCAGTTTCAACCATACTTGGTGTACATATCTTCATCTATATTCTTATTCTGAAAACCACTAAAAGAGGGTATTTTCTATCGTGCCACATATTGTGATTTCCCATTCACGTATGGAGCGCTACAAGAATGACTATGAATAACTTCTGTGCGTTGTGTAATTACGCTAAACTCGCCTTCGCCGTTCCTATATAGGGGAATATGCTTACGCAGTTAACACTGGTTCTTCGGACTTAGTATTTAGGCTTACGCGGTATAGATGGGTCCATATCCAAGCGTCTATCAGGTCAGGGTGTTCCGCGTTTCCGAGCCGCTCCTCCGTCAGTAGACAAACACGTGATCTTTCGTCCATTGTGACGTTTATGACTTACCTCTACGTAGATCTACATACACATCTACATCTGTGCCCTACAAACCACCTCAATGATCCTGGCAGAAGATACATCCAATTTTATTAGAAATTCGGCTTTCTTCCTATCCATTCGTGTATAAAGCGTAAGAAGAGTAATTGTGTAAATGTCTCTATGCAATTATTAGTTAATTCAATCTTTTCTTCTTCGTGGCTCTTACGGGACCGACAGCTGGAAAATTGTATCGTAATCTAGCTTCTTCATTTAACACTGATTTTTGAATATATGTAAGGGAATTTTTGGGAATTATGTAAAATTCGAGGTTCTGCTTGTACCCTTGTACAGATATTTAATGATTACAGAAGATGTTACCTCTGAAACATAGCTTTAAATGTCAGATGTAGTGTTAAGAACCTATAATATTTTAATTATTTTAATAATTTAAATAAAATCACATTGATGTCTTCTGTACAATGAACTGTGCAATGACCATTATGACTTACCCCTACAGTCTTTTGAAGAGTTTCTGAGTGCCATCAAAAATAGTATACCGTCCCATTTAACAAACCAACCTTGCTTCAATTTTTGGTTGAGACAGGAGTTAAGAGTTTTAACCATGGAACAAATTTAGGTGACGTGCTGCTCCCTATAATTTGCCGGTACCTCGTTTC
Organism: Schistocerca cancellata; assembly: GCF_023864275.1. Classification (NCBI taxonomy): domain Eukaryota; kingdom Metazoa; phylum Arthropoda; class Insecta; order Orthoptera; family Acrididae; genus Schistocerca; species Schistocerca cancellata. The sequence continues at coordinate 215,546,086 of NC_064633.1, read as the reverse complement.
GTAATTTTTAACCATTCGCCGAATATTTACTTATTTATTTGTTTATATAAAGGTATTAATATATCAGGTTCCGCGGAACAACGAGAGCCAAACCTACTGCGTGATGGAACGAGTCAGTACATAGCTTAGAGAATGATAACTAGAAAATTTATTAGGTCTATAACTTTACTTCCGCCGTTTTGGAATAGACGGTAGTAGCGGCAATTAGGGTTCGGGTGGTTCGTCATAGGTGTAATACAATACGCCTAGGCATCTGTAAACATAATACCATAAAAATATTATCGATTTGTGATTGCATCATAAGGTTATTTTCATTAAGAACGTCAACTTACGTACCAATTTCTCCCCTTTTGCGGGAAGTTTTAATCTTCTGCTTTAACACGAAGAGATCTGTGGCTATGGCCCTTGAAATTATGAGTAAGACCAGTGGTGAGGGAAATATTAGTGGAAGAACGTACAGAGAATGTTTTCAACGCCTTAAGAACGATGATTTTGATGTCAAAGTCCGGCATGACGGTGGAAGACAGAACGTTTTCGCAGCTACTGCAAGAGACGATGACAGTCACAGGACATCATTATTGAAAGCAACTGATGCGTTCGAGCCCAGCACTGAAACACAAATGGCCACAGTACAGCGATAAACACGTACAGGTAATTTTGCAGCAGGTCAGTGCTCGACCCCATGTCGCAAAACCCGTCAGAATATACATGGAGACGTTAATCAAAACTCTACCATCTGGTGAGCAAGATGTATGAGACAGACGAAATACCCTCAGACTTCAAGAAGAATATAATAATTCCAATCCCAAAGAAGACAGGTGTTGACAGATGTGAAAATTACCGAACTATCAGTTTAATAAGTCACAGCTGCAAAATACTAACGCGAATTCTTTACAGACGAATGGAAAAACTGATAGAAGCCGACCTCGGGGAAGATCAGTTTGGATTCCGTAGAAATGTTGGAACACGTGAGGCAATACTGACCCTACGACTTATCTTAGTAGAAGGATTAAGGAAAAGCAAAACTACGTTTCTAGCATTTGTAGACTTTTTGACAATGTTGACTGGAATACTCTCTTTCAAATTCTAAAGGTGGCAGGGGTAAAATACAGGGAGCGAAAGGCTATTTACAATTTGTACAGAAAGCAGATGGCAGTCACAAGAGTCGAGGGGTATGAAAGGGAAGCAGTGGTTGGGAAGGGAGTGAGACAGGGTTGTAGCCTATCCCCGATGTTATTCAATCTGTATATTGAGCAAGCAATAAACGAAACAAAAGAAAAGTTCGGAGTAGGTATTAAAATCCATGGAGAAGAAATAAAAACTTTGAGGTTCGCCGATGACATTGTAATTCTGTCAGAAACAGCAAAGGACTTGGAAGAGCAGTTGAACGGAATGGACAGTGTCTTGAAAGGAGGGTATAAGATGAACATCAACAAAAGCAAAACGAGGATAATGGAATGTAATCGAATTAAGTCGGGTGATGCTGAGGAGAATTAGATTAGGAAATGAGACACTTAAAGTAGTAAAGGAGTTTTGCTATGTGGGGAGCAAAATAACTAATGATGGTCGGAGTACAGAGGATATAAAATGTAGACTGGTAATGGCAAGGAAAGCGTTTCTGAAGAAGAAAAATTTGTTAGCATCGAACATAGATTTAAGTGTCAGGAAGTCGTTTCTGAAAGTATTTGTATGGAGTGTAGCCATGTATGAATGTGAAACGTGAACGACAAATAGTTTAGACACGAAGAGAATAGAAGCTTTCGAAATGTGGTACTACAGAAGAATGCAGAAGATTAGATGGGTAGATCACATAACTAATGAGGAGGTATTGAATAGAATTGGGGAGAAGAGGAGCTTGTGGCACAATTTGACTAGAAGAAGGTATCGGTTGGTAGGACATGTTCTGAGACATCGAGGGATCACCAATTTAGTATTGGAGGGCAGTGTGGAGGGTAAAAATCGTAGAGGGAGACAGAGAGATGAATACACTAAGCAGATTCAGAAGGATGTAGGCTGCAGTAGGTACTGGGAGAGTAGCATGGAGAGCTGCATCAAACCAGTCTCAGGACTGAAGACCACAACAACAACAACAACGTTGAAATGAGAAGTCCTATCCCTCCCGCCGTATTCTCCATACGTTGCCCTCTCTGACTACCACCTCTTTCGATCAATGGCATACAGTGTGGCTAACGAGCACTTCAGATCATATGAACAAGTGCAAAATTGAATCTATTCATGGATCCCCACAAAAGACGCCCAGTTCTTACGCCACGGGATTCATATGCTATCCGAAAGATGGGAGAATGTAGTGGCCAGCAATGGGCAATACTACGAATCATAATTTTTTGGTAAGTTTTTCACAATAAAGCCCCGAACTTCGAGGAAAAACGGCGGAAGCAAAGTCGTATACCTAGTATAAACAAATAATTAAAAACTCAATAAAATGTGAAAAATCAGAGAATATACGTATGAATTATACATCGCAGAGAAAAGTTATCAGCTTTTGTGGAGATTTAAAGGAGTGTGACACAATGAATCCATTCAACTTTGATTTCTGTATTTGGGGTCTATGACACAGTCTGGAAGCCTATTGTGAATGGAACCTGCTGAATAGTGCACACCTTCTGTATAATGCTTAAGGAGGTGGTACTGAAATGTATACATCCTTCCGGACAAAAAAAAATTAGTAGATCCTTTTAGAAGTTTACAATTCACTCAAGATTTATTTTTACTACAGTGAATATGGAGTAAATGAAATGATTGCATTTACAGATCAATAGTACAAGCGGTTCTGAGGTACCAGGTAATCGACCCAGGCTGAGATATCCATATTCCTACATGGAGCAGCCTCCGCTGGCGGCACTTCACGCCCTGACTCTTTCATACGGTCGATCCTACGGATGACGAGTACTTTCCTGGAACACGTCATTCCACGCCTCCTCGACCCGTTCACGTAGTTCTGTAAGAGTTGTTGGTTGACATGTCACACAAGTTACTTCTCGTGCCATCATATCCGGAGGTCGTTCTGGTCGAAGGAAGTTGCTGCACGTCCTGCACAGCTTGAAGAGTTTTGCGAGCAGCGTCTAGGCGAGCACTATCCTGATGGAACAACACGTCAACTTCTTGCTGCAAGAAGATCAAAAGAACGGGTCTAACAACATTCTACACCTACCGAGCGCTGGTTAGCGTCCAAGTGGTCGTCTGATGGCAGCAGTTCAGCCGTGGAATGCTGTGGCAAGACGGTCTAGAGGTGTGCGTGCCCATCGTCTTACTAATAATAACCTGTTCGCAACAGTTCGTGTTGACACACAAGCCCTGTTGTCTGTCCTCTGGTAGCTACATATCTGCCACTGCTGCCCTTGCAGTACGACGGTCCAGGCCAGCGTCTGCACTGCGTGGACGTTGCGAACCTCGTCTACGAATGTGGGAGCGTTCACGTGGTCACTGATGCCAGCATCACTGCACGACTGACGCAGTGCATCCAACTTGTGTGGCGATTCTTCGAAAGGATTATCCCGCCACTCGCAAGACCACAACCTGATCCCTTTAAAACTCGCTCAGTTAGCTGTAGGAAGCACGAGTGCTTCTCCATGGCACGGTTGCCTGCTTGCTTCACACGTTTGCACCACACTGAGCCTTCTGGCTGTGAGCAGGAAAATATTGAAAGGTTTTGTTCAGAATTAAAGAGCCAAAAATTACAAAGATCGACAGATGGGATTCATTGTGTTGTACATCAAGAAGCACTTTGTGCTAAATTTGCAAAGATGGAGCACATGAGGATTTTAAGTGGACTCGACTGCACTTTGCCCACAGTAAAACATTGCAAGGCGGGAAACAACTCCATTATGATTTGATGGGGATGCATTTAAAAATAAAATCGAGTTATAGAAGGGACACATTCTGGCAGACACAGTGATGTTCCCTATGCCCACTGGCGTTAATGAAAACGTGAGGTTTGAAGAATTCATTGTAGCCTTGAAAGACTTGCAAGCCTACTTTCCTAAACGTTTTGTGGCATTGCCGATCTCGCATCTGATTTCGAGACCATTTGCCATTTCAGCCGAAAGCGTCCCTGTGCATGTGCGGGTGCAGCTAATCTGCAAAGCAATTTCCGTTTTGACGGCTAATCGCTTTAACATTAAAACTGTCCACTGTGTCTGCACTGCTTTCCTCAGGCAGAGTTTCCACATCTCCACAACGAGATCACAAAAGTGTTATAATATTTCGACTAAGATATGAAAGAGATTTCTTCGATTATGAAACTAAATAAGTCACAATTACATGTAAATCTGAGTGCGAAAATCTATGAAAATGTAACAGATAAAAATCGTGTTATGTCTTCAGCACGCCAAAGAAAGTAAATAATACTGAGCCGGCCGAAGTGGCCGTGCGGTTCTAGGCGCTGCAGTCTGGAACCGCGAGACCGCTACGGTCGCAGGTTCGAATCCTGCCTCGGGCATGGATGTGTGTGATGTCCTTAGGTTAGTTAGGTTTAACTAGTTCTAAGTTCTAGGGGACTAATGACCTCAGAAGTTGAGTCCCATAGTGCTCAGAGCCATTTGAACCATTTGAATAATACTGAAAATCCGTTTTGTTTTTATCTGTTCTGCTGGGAACTGTGAAATATAAAAACAAGTCGTAAGCATAGTGACTGTACTGCCATTTAAATGCGGCACGTCCTCAGTTTCCCTCTCTCCCCTATCCTCGCACTCAGTGAGGCATGGGGATGGGGGAAATGTGTAGCCACTCTGAGCGCTACGGTACTCCAGCCAACGGACGGCTGGCCAGCCGAATTCTTGGTTACCCCTGATGTAGAATGAGCAACGGTAAGTTTTGATTCAGCAGTATAAGGGAAACGATGCCATACAAGTAGAAAATCGGAAAATCCAGAAAAAAAAGAAAAACGTCAAGTGTGCAATATGTAATGTCTGCCTGATACAGTCGGTCAGTACCTAATGTAGCCAGATTTCTTACTGTAGTTTACGTAGCTAAATGTGTTCCTATTGCACAAATGATATTGCTTGGGTGACGGATCACTGACCCAAAGAAAACTGATGAAAAATCAGACTGAGCTGTGCTCAACATCCCAAACTGGACCACTCCAGTTGTCTTTCACTTTTATGGTAGTATAAACAGCTATAACAAGTAAAACGTCTGTGTCTTCATATCATTTAGAGGAATAAATTTGTTTGGTTGGGAATTTCAAAAATGTTTAATGAAAGACAAGAGTACAGCAACACAAATCCCTTAGAAATGATACAAATAGGAAGTGTAGGGCAGCCAAGGCCAAATGGCTGCAGGAAAGATGTGGAGAAACCGAAAAAAGAATAAACATGTGGAGGACTGATCCATACAGACTGCTGACAAGGACAGTACACAGAAGAATGGAAAAGAAAACTGAAGATAAGTTAGATGATGAGCGATTTGGCTTTAGGAAAGGTGAAGGCAGCAGAGAGGCAGTTCTCACGTTGCACTTGGTAATGGAAGCATGGCTGAAAAAAAGTAGAGTAAAGTCTTGTGGCATCAGTGGCTGGGAGATCTAGAAGGGCAAGTTTAGCCGCCTAGTCGGAATGGTCTTTCCTATCCTCTGCGCTCACAGGCATCTTTCCTCCGCGAAGTATGAGACTGTGTGTGGAAGTGCATCTGTTAAGTATAACTGCCTTTAATCGAGTGCGTGTAGTATAGTGTCGTGTTCGTTTTGAGAAAGGCTGAAGAAGAATCAAGACGTGCTTGTAGGATTTGTCGACGTAGAAAAAGTTCTCACCAATGTAAAATAATGCAAGACGTTCGAAGTTCTGGAAGAATGGAATCACACGTAGTGAGACACTGATAGTACACAATATGTACAAGGAACAAGAGGGAACGATAAGATAGAAAGACAAGCAACGAAGTGCTCGGATTAAAAATGGTGTAAGACAGGCATGCAGTCTTTCGCCACTGTTGTCCAGTCATCGTAGAAGCGCTAACGGAAATAAAAGAAAGGTTCAAGAGTAGGATTTAACTCCAGGGTGCAAGGACATCAATGATAAGATTCTATGGTGACATTCGTGTGCACAGTGAAAGTGAAAAAGAATTAGAGGATCGGTTGGAGGGAGTGAACTGTTTAATGAGTAAAGAACACGGATTGAGCGTAAATCAGAACAAGACAAAGGTAATGACATGTAGAGAAAATCAGAGTAGCGAGAACCTTTACGTCAAAACTGATCACAAAATAGACGAAGCTAAGGAATTCTGCTACAGTAAAAGCAAATTAATCCCTGACGCACGAAACAAGGAGCACAGTCACAGAGGGCATTCCTGCCCAAGAAAAGTCTACTGGTATCAAACGTAGGCCTTAATTTGAGGAAAACGTTTTTGAGAGCATGCGTTTAGAGCAGAGCGTTGTAGTAAATCATGGACAGCGAGGAAATCGGAACACAAGAGTATCGAAGATTTTGCGATGTGGTGCACCTGAAGAATAAGGTAAGCAATGAGGAGGTTCTGTGCAGAATCGGCGAAGAAAGGAACATATGAAAAACACCGACAAGAAGAGGGACAGGATGATACGATGCCTGTTAAGACACAAGGGAATAATCTTCTCATGGTAGCAGAGGGAGCGGTCCATGGTAAAAACTGCAAAGTTGGACAGAGATTGGAATAAATCCAACAGCTGACTGAGGACGTAGGATGCAAATTCTGCTCTGAGATGAAGAAGTTTGCGCAAGAGATTTGCGGCGGGCCGCAACAGATAACCGGCAATTGCAATCTTTGTCGTTTCATAAGCAAATAGAATGTAATTTATTTTATTAAAAACGTGAGAACATATAGCGTGAAAAGTAGTATGTGTTAATCCTTCGAGTATCATTACTACTGAAAAAGATACAAAGTTTTTGATCAATCAACGTTTCAAAGAGGGGGGCAGAGTTCATGACCGGTATCGATGGGCAGTTATTCAAGAGAGAGAGAGAGACCTTCTGCGAGAACAGAAGTAGCCCTGAAGAGGCAAGAGAGGTTATGTACGGTATTTATATAATTATGATAAAAACTTCACAGACGAATGTATCTGAAATATGGTTCAAATGGCTCTGAGCACTATCGGACTTAATATTTGAGGTCATCAGTCCCCTAGAACTTAGAACTGCTTAAACCTACCTAACCTAAGGATATCACACACATCCATGCCCGCGGCAGCATTCGAACCTGCGACCGTAGCGGTCGCGCGGTTCCAGACTGAAACGCCTAGAACCGCATGGCCACAACGACCGGCGAATGTATCTGAAATTGTAAGAATAGAGAAATCCACTGCTCGTTCACTACTTGTAATTTGATACAATTTTACACATATTTCGGTCGTTTAACGTACTATGGAAAAAAGAAAGTGGGACTTATTTGTGAACCTCTCAATGAATGAAGTTATCAGTTCAGTGTAAAGCACTAATTTTTTACCCATCGGCACATCGGAACATTTCCATTTGCGTGTGCTGTGACTGAAAACTTTCAGGAATATCACCTATCTTATTTATCTTCTAATCATCAAATTTATGAAATCGTTTTCACAATTATCTTTGAGGAAAAGAGCTGGAGAAACACAGGTCTGACAATACCAATCTCGATAAAATTTCATAACGCTTTGTCTTGGATCGTCGTTAATCAATTCCAAACTGGAACGTAGCACGAAAAGATCAAGAAACACTTAGATCAAGTCAATATGATTTAAATCCTCGTTTCATTTCGAGATTACTGAGAAATAAGCAGCCTAGATAGGATTATTTGGATCTTGGGGGATTTAGTGAAGACTCTCTTATCGAAGTACCATCTGATGGAGTATCTTTTCCTGTTCCAGGTGTTATCCATCACGCAACAAGAACTATTTTTTGCTTGAAAATGTTTCGTGAAGTAAACAAATGCCCGCCGCGACAAGAGAATGTACTTCCTTGAATTTGTACTCTGCTTTTCACTGTGCACGTCTAAACATGACTCTGTGTCCCTTCTGAAGCCAAAGCGCAGCATTTGGATTTCAGTATTATTTCAAAAGCGTACAAATAGCGAGTTTTTGATCGTGATATTTTACATGTGGTTTTACAAAACCGGAAAAATCATTTAGAGTATCTATGTTTGTCTCCTGGCTGTCTTTGATCTTAATTAGTTTCCTGAATCGAAAATAAAGATAATTCCTGAATCGTGAAGCAGAACTATCGAATCAAAACGTTAAAACTATTCAATAGGAATTTATCAAATACGAGATTAATCAATAATGGAATTAAATAGTTTTTTCTATTAAAGTACGATTATTTTTGACCAGTTATTATTTGTGTAACAAGCCTCTAAAGACAGATCCTTCGCAGTGCCATTAGCATCTAGTTACTAAATGGAAAGTAGTAAATGAACCGGCTGTTGGACGACTGGAACAAAGAACAAAGAAACAGCAGCAAATAGTTCACTTATTTCCAGGATGTGAAAAGAGGAAAAAAAAATCATCGCATGTCAGCTACATGTCTGAAGCTACAACAGTCAAGAGGAAAATAATGAAGTATTTGTGTGCCACAGTGGCTTCTATAGAATATGTGTGCTGGCTGTTTGCACTGTAACAGTTTGTGCATCGTCCTGTAAAGGCATATGACCAAACCGGACGAAACAACTATCACAGGAACATAATGCGGGGGTAGACGAGATGCTGCTGATGAATATGTTAATGTAACTGTAAACATTAGCCAACTGAAGATGGGCATGACTGCCCGAAACCAATGACATCATCAAAATAAAATTTTCTAAAATATTTGTCGCTGGTTGCAAAGTTCACTTACAGTCCGTCCATAACAACTGCGGGGTCCATAGAGGATTCGAACGCAAGAAGTCCCTCTGCATCTACCAAAAGACAGACTATATTTCGAAAATCCCTGTGGTAAAAACTGAAGAAACGTGCATACTACGTTCACAAACGTGAATATGAGGATTGCGCATCCATACAGGCTATGTCTTACGATATGTTACAGACTGTGGAAATAGTGAATCTCGTGGCATATGAGGCTAAAATGCACACATTGGGCGTATGAGTAGACACAATGCCGAATCAGGGCAAAGCAGCTTACACATCCACTGCAAGAGTCGCAACTAGACGCGCCATATTAATGTGTTGTTATGTGCGACAAGGACTGTCGTCTATTGACCATTTACGTTATCATGCAAAGCAATTACCGGGGACACATACTTTGATATGTTGGAACCCTTTCTAGAGCCATAGTTTGTACAGGGTTGAATTAAGGGCTTACTGTTTCCAGCAGAATAGAGCACCACTGCATTTTGGTTTAGATGTTCGTAATTATCTGGATACAGCTTTCCTCCGTAGCTGGACTGGACTTGGTTGTCAAAGGCATTGGGCCCCTTGTTCCCTAGACCTGACACACTTACATTTCTGTTTATCTAGTTTAAAGTGTGCCAGAAACTGGTCAGCAGCCTAGTACTAGTGAAACAGCGAGTTAGAGACGGAAGTGACCAAGTATATGCAACTATGTTGAACACAGTGTTTCGGTCAGTAGGGGAGCTGTCAGCTATCTGGACTTGGAGGACAATGACATTGACATGTGCCGATCTGTGGCGCTATTGTGTTCCATGCTGCATTATACTCGTATACCACAAATACTTAATAAAGCTGCGTTTCCACAGGTTACGCTAAGAAACTTGGAGATTGCTCCAAGATGATTGTGTCGTTCGTCATTTCAGGGTTATATAGATTACTTATTTCAGCTAGTTCAGTTCTAATGATTCGATCGGGTGTGTCGCTTACTCTCCTTAAATATCTTCTCCAGTAATCTATTGGTTTATCCCATGCACTACACACCACAGTATCGTTGAAAGCGATATACAACAAATTTTTGGCGGCTCGGATCTTTCTTGGATGGAGTGAAAGGCATCGGCTGATATGTTTTCCAAAGATTAGGGCAGCTTAGAGGCCGTAAGTGGTCTTCGTTCTTTTCTTTATCTGTCTCAATGGACATCGTTGATTTTCGTCGCATCGTCCATGGCTGGAAAGTAGTCGGTATATAACAATATTCTTTCCAATATGCTACCTTGTAGAGTATCTTTGTCAAGAACTGTGAGCAAAATATATTGTTCAAAGCTTATTTTCTAAAAATGTAAATTCCCACCAACAAGTTAAACAGCAATGAGGTGAAAACCAAAGCAGAAATATGCGATGAGGTTATGAACGTTTATGCGGCTTGATTAATAGACGGTGAATTTTTGGCTTTCTAGTAGGTTTCAGGGCATAATTTTTATAAGTACAACGTAAAACATACAACTAATAATGTATATCACACCAATGACTTAACTTGAATCGCCGCGCTAAACGAGGCGCCAGCAGTTGTTCGTGAGACAACGATCGCTAGCTAGTGTATTGCGAGTTCGCTAGGTGGCAGCACTGTGTAGTATCTGACAGGGTCACTAGAGGACGATGCCAGTGCTTCGACGCCGCAGTAATACGGAAAATCTGTGTGTGTCAGTTGAAACATGCGATCAGTATTGTGCTTCTTGATATTAGATTTGAAAGTAGTATTATATTTTTCATTTCCACCGGCCAGCGAACAAGGAAGCAATTTGACCAGCTAAAGAGTGGTAAAAAATCTGCAATATTTGCTGATGCAAAGACCAAGAGTCCAAACTCAAACTTACAAAACATAGCTCAGATTATAGGTGAACAGGGCTACAGGTGGTTCATAGCTAAAGTCTTTATCTCACGAAAATATATTGAACATCATTGACGGCTGTACTGCCTGTTATTGTGCAGTTTCGAACAAGCAATAATGACTTTTTAGCCCTAGTAGACACTGATGGTGACACACAAGATGAAAAAACCCTTGCCAAAGGCTTTCGATTCCATTTGGAATATAAGTTAAAATGGAATCGACATTTGTCCTAATGAAGCCTAAACTGTTGGCTTATTTCGCAGATTCCCACAAAATCCACTGTGCATGTGGAACACAACTGGGCTGAATAAAAGTTTCCAGAAATAACTGCAACCACTCGTCTATTGTGATTCTTCAGTTTTTCAGGGCATAAGCAAGGCCTTTAAATGGATCTCGTGATGTAATTACATCTTGCCACAGTGGGACACGACCCCAGAATGCTCCAAACATTCACTAAATTTGTATCATCTGACGAAGAATCGCTAAGCGATTCGAAACCAATCACGGTAAATAAAAACTGAAGAATCAAAAAAGGCGACAGGTTGTTGTTATTCCTTGAAATGTCACTCAATTCTTTTGCACATATTTTACACATCTGTGGGATCGTCTTCTAGGGCAGTGCACCTAAAGTGTTTCTTCGGCAAAAGTCAGTACTAAGATTATTGTATTAAACAGAGCACTGTACATCTTGCAGTAGTCTCTTTAAATATCTTCACTGTTATTGTCGCTGACAACGAAAATGTTTCATGTTTACTGCGATTTACACAAACATCGCACATGCGCAAATAAAACTTGAGTACAGAATTGGCCTCAGTGTCTAGGTTTTAGAACTGTCTTATCTATTGTGGCTGGAAAATATTTATCAAGCTTCTGTAGAACAGAAATACGGTAAGTAAATCGAGGATCCCTACCAGTTGAAATGAAAATTAAAAACACACCTCGTTACGCACTCTTATTATAAATTATCTGAAAATCTAGAAACGTGGATTTAAAAGTTGTGCTAGCCTCATGGCATGAAGCACTGTTCGTTGTAAAAGTGTATGACAAGTAGTAATGTCCTGAGAATGGGAGTCAATAGGTATGGAAGTTGGTAAATACTTGGTAAATACTTCTTTGAAAAATACTACTATAATCAAGTAAGTATTAAGCTAGCAAAGCAAGTTAAACAAGTATAGATGAAGAGACAGCAACTGCTTTCAAAATGACGGCAAGCTTTTCAATTTATTTAGTAAAATTTAGTTCGCAGAAGCGGGAAGACCGTTAACCAGGATACTGATAGTTTATTGTCAATACAGTAGACGGATTAAATTACTATGATTCCTTACCTTTCGTTGATGTACACTTCGACTGGTACCACATCACAGCAGATTCCGGTGCCTGGTGGAACCCACGGAACACGATAAATGAATGAATTAATGAATGAACTAGACTAAATCAACCACAACCATACGCGTAGGGTTGAGATACCACTTACGGCCATATTAAGGACAGTTCAAGATAGGATTTACGTTTATAATAGGAAAAAGTTTCCAAATTATTTCAAAAAGTCATCTCTATAGTTCCGAAATCTGTACATTCAGCTAGGTAGGAACAAGTGTTCTAAGTTTTATAATGAAGACAAAAAAGTATTGGAAACTAGATGGCGTATTTCCCCAGTTTTTGCCACTTTAAAACTAACTATGGCCAGTCATTTCCCGTATTTTGGCCACTGCATATTATACTAAAATTAGGGTTGTAAATAACTGTGTAATCGATTCGGTACAAAGTAATTTGTTTTTTATACAAGCATATAAAACAACAAACATGAATAAAGTAGGTAAATGTTGTGTGACAGAAAACAATTCAAAAAGTCTAATGTAATGGTGGCCTACAAACAACTTATAATTAATTCCACTTTGGGAGCCAAAAAAAGAGGTTTCATCTATATTAAAAACTCTGTTAGGGTCGCTTGAAACGTCCTTATCGTTTAGAGTTACAGATGCTTCCTAGAACCATTTTCTTGTTTTTCTTTCTTGTTTTTCTTTCTTGTAAAATAGCCCCTAGCCCTTGTGGCTTATAATAAACTGTATTAAGATTTGATGGTACTCAAAAGAAGCTTAAAATTTGCTAGATACATCAAAGTGGCCGTAAGTGGATAAGGGCCACAAATGGAGACTTGACTCTATTCTCGTGTCGCTACATTTAATGAATTTTTACTGTTTAACTTCATTGGTTCTCCTCTAAAACAAAACCGATTTGTATTCCACTAATTTGGAACAGAAGGAAGGTGTAGTTGTAGTGCTCATATGAGGGCTCCGATGAACCTTGAAATGGCTAGTACAAGAAATAGGAAGGAAGATTTTTTTGTGGGAAATGTCTGTAAAGTGTTCATAAAACGAACAATTATATCGAAAAACATAGCTTTTCGCTTTAAGATTGTGATGTGAAATACCAAGATTTTCTTCTTAAATGATTAAGCCAACACCCCTTCGCAAAAATTAAGACGGTCTTTTCTGTCTCTCACTTCTCTTAACTGCTGACTGCTTAGTCACCGCGACTATTACAAGATCGGGTAAGACACTTAAATGAAACTTTGCGGAGTTTGTAACCAGTTAAAGTGCTCTACGATAGCTCCATGTCAATGTATGATCTAAATCAAAATCCTCTCCTCATGCTGTATGCCTAAATTTTGACTACATGAGTACACTTGGCTGTTACAGATACTTCGTGATTCTGTATACGACGTTGCCACCACAACACCTTGTTCACTGAATGTATAAGGGGCTATCAAAAAGTTCCCGTTCGAAGGTCATAGTCCAGAATCGTTACGCCAGCCAGGCAAAATCGTAGTGACCGATGAGGCATCCCACCGACGCACCGGGTTTAATGTCCCCGTTTGGTGAAACATCGTGTCCTGTTGCGTGAAGGAGTTCGTAACTGACTGGTGCAAATCTTCGTCCGCCAGGAGTAATCGACCGTTCAGCGCATTTCTTAGGGGGACGAAGGCGTTATAGTCGCATGGGGAGACATCATATCTGTAGGGCGGATGCTCGAGTGACTCCAGTCTAGGTTCCGCAATGGATAACGCCGGTTACAAGTCCACATCGATGCTGAGGAACTCATGCCGCCGGAACAGTTCGGCTTTCGCAGTGGCCACTCCACCACGATGCAGATCCTTCGGGCTGTTGAATATATCGCCCAGACGTTCAACCAGCGCGACTATTGTGGGGCAGTCCTCTTCGATGTCAAGAAGGCGTTCGATAGCGTGTGGCACCAGGGACTCTTATGGAAACTACACCGACTGCACTTCCCGAAGGCCTACGTCCGTCTGATTGCGTCCTACTTGGAACACCGCACCTTCGCTGTACGAGTAGACGATCGCCTCTCCGACGCCCGCCCTATCCGAGCTGGCGTCCCTCAAGGCTCCGTACTCGGACCGGTCCTCTACTGCTTGTTTACGTCGGATCTGCCAACACCTCCACGGGTCGAAAAAGCTGTGTACGCGGACGACACGATGTTGTTCTCTAGAAGTCGGTGGCGCGAGGTGCTGATCCCTCGCCTTCAGGCAGCTTGTCACGCCTTGCAAGATTGGGCTGCGAAATGGCGCATTGCATTTAACCCGGCGAAGACGCAGGCCATTGTCTTCACGAGGAAGAGGACTGCACCGGAACGACGACTCCGCCTCTACGACGTCGAAATTCCGTGGAGTGACACCGTCCGCTACCTGGGGGTCCTCCTTGACAAGAGGTTGACCTGGAAGCCTCACATTGACGACGTGAGGCTCAAGGTTATTCAACGGATGGGCGCTCTCTATCCATTCCTCAATGAACACTCTGAGCTGTCGCCGGCGAATGGCCTTCTCGTCTTTCGCCTCTACCTCCGCCCGCTGTTTGATTATGCGTGCGAGGTCTGGGGCTGCGCAGCGAGGACACATCTTCAACGCCTCCAGTGTCTGCAAAACAAGATCTTGCGGCGGGTCTTCCATGTGCACTCGCAGTTCCCCCATGAATACCTCCACGAGGCAGCCGACGAGGACACCGTGCTGGAAAGGCACAAGAAGTGTGCCAGACGGTTCTATACCCGGACGAGGGTTTCTACGAACCCCCTCATCAGAGCGCTGGGAGCTCCCGCTAATCCCAGAGACCGCTATCGACGACCTGTGGCCATGCTAGACAGATGAAGACTCGAAGCAGAAAAGCACTGCCATCCCCCTTCATAACCTGACGCCCAAAGCAAGCCCAACACCTGATGACCATATGACGTCCCGCACCCACTGATGTTACACACTAAATAAAGATGACACCATACCCACAGGACACCTCAGCAGACGCAGAAAATGCCGCAAGGTAAACTCTGCACCAAGCAGCTAATTTAAGTTAGCCTTAAGTAAGCGGATGGAGCAATGGATAAGGCTGACTTCTTGTGTCGAATCGCGGCCAGCACGAAACTTGGCACACCATTACACAACGGCAGTTTTCGACAGACATGTTATGGCTAGCGGTGTTTCTCATTCGTTATCGAAGAAAACAGGAGATCACTTTGGTCCAGTTTGGATGAGTCTGGTAATAACACTGGCATAGTTCACGTATCTGCATTTACCGCACGCACGTTGGAAAGACACTAATGCCACACTAATCCCTTGACTGTACATCGGTGCTGATACACGCTATGCTGCCTAAATCCAGCAGCAACGCCCTCAAATGGAAACTTTTTGATCGCCTCTTACATTTCAAGATGCGACGACACTTCAGTTCAACTAATACGGAAACCTTCCAACCTGAGCTGATACCTGGAAACTAGCTCGCCTTCTTACAGCTCACTGATATGACCCATGCAACACACAGCGACACCCACACCAAAACTTGCAAAACACAGAATACAGCAAAACATTTAACAAAGATAAAATAGGCTTCACACAAAATGTTACATTTTGTTAGTGCCTAAGTTCATAGTGTTTTTCCATAACGCAAAAGATCCACATAATAGCGAGCTTAGATAGCAATAATACCTAAACACCTTCAGTATTCACAACTGCCTGTAAAGCTGGGGACATGGTTCAAATGGTTCTAAGCACTATGAGAGTTAACATCTGAGGTCATCAGTCCCCTAGACTTAGAACTAGTAAAACCTAACTAACCTAAGATCACACACATCCATGCCCAAGGCAGGATTCGAATCTGCGACCGTAGCAGCAGAGCGATTCCGGACTGAAGAGCCTAGAAGCGCTCGGCTACAGCGGCCGGCTAACGCTGGGTAACAAAAATGGTTCAAATGGCTCTGAGCACTATGGGACTTAACATCTGTGGTCATCAGTCCCCTAGAACTTAGAACTACTTAAACCTAACTAAGCTAAGGACATCACACACATGCCCGAGGCGGGATTCGAACCTGCGACCGTAGCGGTTACGCGGTTCCGGACTGAAGCGCCTAGAACCGCACGGCCACACCGGCTGGCGCCGCTGGGTAACTTTTCGGTTCCAAGACTGTAGAAGTCATATGGTTTTGAGGCGACGTACTCGCCGAGTCATGCTCGGATATTCGTCCGGGGAAAGAAGGTTGGTGCAGTCAGTAGCAAGGCAAGGTGTGAATGGAACACTCACAGACACTACGATCCCCGTTGAAAATGTCCTCCACGGATGGGTACGAAACGTTGGGTTTCAATGTGAAATTCATTCGACCACGCCATAATAGTTCGGAATATTTTGTAAATTGTGAAATTTCCAGCCGTGAAAGTTAACGTTTTCCGATTGATAATTAATGTAAGTTAACAATAATGTGCGAAGGTAAATGTGTGGGAGAATTTTTTAAACACGTTATCCTAAATAATTAGGCATATTCAGAGAATAAGAGAACAGAATGGGTTTGCTGACGCGTGTTGACAGATCAGCATAGCCTAAGTTCAGATCAATCATAATAGCGGAGTGTAAGTTACTGACTGGATCGGTAGCATACAACTATCTGAATGCTAACTAGAGATAGATTCATCGTAATACTGATCAACGCTATTGAGCCGTGCACGGCTCGTGTTTACCCCATTTATTGTTTGTCATCTTCTATTATGGTGCTGCCGCCTGGTTATCTTATTCCATTTACTGGCGTCACTAACTTACTGCCTTACTTGCCCGTGAGCGGCAGCAGCAGCGCGTATCGATACGTGCACTGTCTCACCATCTCTGGAGAGACAACTAGTATTTCCGGGTCGTCGTGTGTCGGACAGTGAGTTGGAGACGGAGCAGCAGTGCAGTCGGGACGCAGCAGCAGTGAAGTCGGGGGACGGAGCGCCGGTGAGGCGCCGACAGCCAGTGCTCGCCGACCTCTGGCGACACACATGAATTGTCTCGACGGAGGCAGATTGAAGCCTGGGAGTCGGTCGGTTGGCGTTGAGCAGAGGAATTCGCCGTGGGACGTTGTTTGGCCGGGCACGCTAGCAGTCTCTACGTGGTATCGGAGTGTGTGGGGCTGTTCCCATTGCTACGAGGTCCGTGGCTTACAGGCTTTAACCTTTTTAAATGTTCGGATAATAAGTTGCCGTCTCTTTATCTAAGAATAGATGATGAATGCAGCTAGCCGCTATCTCTGTGTAATGTCTTGTCTGTATAGACGTGTATCTGTTGTCTTTAAGATCCCTTCACCTTCACACATAAATCTATACAGTAAAGTAAGGCCCTCCCCGTTCTTGGCTGATCCGTGACAAGACAGGCGAAAAATTAGACTGATGGAGGATTATTAGTATTATCTCTATTTTCATTCACTCTCTCTCTCTCTCTTTCTCTCCTTTATCTATGTAAAGTTTTTAATATAATATTTTATTACGTGAAATCAGCCAAATAGGATCTTTGGTGGAATCCTTCGTCTTGGTAATCAGCGACTGGCTTGCTGTAAGAGATCTTTACATTTATTATTACTGTTAAACACTGCAGTCAGCCGGGAGAATCAATCGTTTGGACAGTTTGTTCCTTTTACGAAAGATTGCGAATTCCAGATGTGTACGAAGCCTTTTTGGACGATTTAACACAGACTCAATGATTGCAGGCTCTCTTCGACACAGCTGAAACTTCCCCACTAATTACAGGGCCAACGTGATCATCAAATGATTCAGAAAGAACTCATTTGTTCATTCACCCCAGAACAAAAAAGTCACAAACCTTATTTATGGAGGAAATTGTGTATTAAATCCATCTCCATTACATGTCCAGATCTCCGGTGATTCCACACCTTAATTATTTTCCGTTTACAGTCTCTTTCTCTTCAAACAAACCGCTAGCGGCACAAATGTTAATTGGCTCGCTTTAGCGAGAAGAAAAGCAGAATATGTATCTCTCAGAAACACGTCAATCCCTCAATAGATACTCCAGAAGCTGACCTAGTTACCACTCTAACAACCATGGAGAATGCATATATGCATCTCTGTTATTTCAAAGAATAAACGCACTAGAAAATACTTTGGCGTCGTCGAGCTGTCGCCGCATATATTACGAGAAAATCAGATCAGATAACTTTTCCAAAGTGAATGAACGTGGATGGTTAGATTGAAAATGATTAATTGGTGCGTGGTAGAGGGTATTTTCTGTGGGGACATTAAAGGCCCTGGACACGAACGTTGAGTTTTGATTTAATCTACAACCAAGTCAAGACTGTTCACATTCTGTCGTTTGGAGTTCGTTGTTGGCTGTTGGGACATTCCCGCGAGCAACAACGTGGTTTTCTAGTTGGAAAATTCTAGCTGTATTTCACTGTATTTAGTTATTTGAATTGAAGTGCACCAGCAGAATCTTATCCCTTGTGGCCGTTAACGTTTCTGTTACCTGCCCTGACCGTTGATGTCAATTTCAGGCAGTGTAGTTTTCTCATCGTGTTGTTGCTGTCCAGCACGGTGTGCAGTTTGACAGCTCGATGTACTGTATGATTGGTTGTGGGCGCCAATATCTTCTACGTTGTTCCGTCGAACTACCTGTTGTGCTCTGGTCGGGTAAAGTGGAAGTTACCGTGTCGGTGGGTCCGCTGACTGTCGGTTGGGTTGTCGTCGGATCGTGAATGGTTGGCTCGACTGCCTGTCTCACCTAAGCGAGCGTTAGTGTTTGGTTTCCAGGCTGACCCTCGAGCATCTGAACGCCCTTGGGTGTACTGACTTTTTTTGTTCTTGTTGTTTGTACTTGTATGGCTTTTTTTTAAATTAAGGTTGTTTTACCCTTAAGGCATAAGATTCCTTAGGCCTTCAGCCTAATTTAAAGAACTGTTTCACGTAAGACCTTTGGTATTAAAAAAATTAATGTTATGGAGTTTTAAGTGTTAGGCGATTTGAATTTAACTTGTTTGCTCTTGAAGTATCTGATTCTTTGGACCTTCAGCCTAACTAAGAAACTGTTTTAAGATAGGGCTTTGCCTTTTAAATTTCTGTTTTGGTTGAGTTTTGCCTAATTAAGAACTGTTTTATGTAAGACCTTTGTTTTTTTTAAAAAAAAATTAATGTTGTTTAGCCTTAAGTGTTGGGCTTTTAGCCGATTTTGAATTCTAATTGTTTGCTCTGAGAATCTCAGATTCTTTGGGCCTAAATAAAGAACTGTTGTAAGATAAGGCTTGCCTTTTAAATTTCTGATTACGCTTGCGTTTTAAGGTACTATCCTTCAGCCGTTTTTAAATTAAAGTGGCTTTCAGCCGGTAATTAAGTCGCAAGATTGTACGTTTGAGTGTAAGTGACAGCCGCTTATTTCGGCCCCTTTCCACAATTCAAACTGCCTGTGCTGTCCTGCAGGTTAAGCTGGGCGTCTCGACTACAACACAGTGTTAATAACTCTGAATGTAGCCTCTACTTAAAGCAGCTCGTAATGCTAATTAGTACATCAATACAGTGAACTAACTTCGAATGTAGACTCTAGTTCATACTGGTGTCCACCACACGACAATCGTCTGTTACACGACATAACAATGTTGCAAAGATTTTCTCACAGTTTACGGGTTCAAGCGCAGTCAACTTCAATTATATAATATGTTTGTGACGTTCTGACTGCGAGGGAGAATTATATGCTACTCATGCAACTGACTTTCCGAGTAACACTATTATTTATTTCTTAAAGGTATTACTATCACGGTCTACGCAGTTCATCTCAGAGTACTGTTATTAGGATAGCTATTCTGTTGTCACCTAATTTATACAGAGATGGAGTCGGAGTATTCGCTTGTCTAAACTGATCGATCCTGGCGTGAATGATGCAATCTGGATCACGTTCTACTGTTCTCGAAGACCGCTAATCTGCTACAAGATGGGGTTGACTATCTTGATAATTATTAGAATAATGACATACCTAAAAAAAACTTTGAAGGCTACCTCGTCGCGTTGATTAGTGACAGAAAACACCAAAGAAATAAACTGTAACAGGTTTCAGGTTGGATATGGGGCTAGACTGTATCAGGTTAGCAACTTATACACAAATATTGAAATTTAAGTGTCAGCAGCTTAATTACGTATTTAGATATATATAGCCGTCGGTTTATTAGGCTTCTCAAAACGGGAGGATAGAAGTTTGAGGCTCACTAGTCTAAACGCTCTTTTTAAACGAAGTAAATAACAGCTCTGTGTACAGATAGTGTTCACCCAAATTTGCACTCGTCACTAACGCGAAATAACGAGGATCACATCTCTAGCTCGTCTTACATGTCACGAGATTTTAGCATGGTCGGCTGCGCAGTATAAATCACAGTTGAATAGTGTTCTTCAAACTGTTCCTTAACACAACCAAAATGACTCTTCCTTTCACAAACTAACAAACTTTTCTGAAACTGTTGCACCCTCGCGATTTCCCGTCACAGCCCAGTCCCCTCCTTGAACAACTCACTTATCAAATTGTCTTCGTTCGTAAGACTTTTGCGCAAAAATTTTTTTTTCTACAAGACTCAAGCTTCCAGAAATATATGGGCTGGATAAAAAATCGTAGCAAAACAGCCGTAACAAGAAAGTTGTGCGTCACGTGATATGTCCGCTTGATGTAGCTTATAGCAGACGGTCGGTTGAAGTAGCGCAGTGAGCGGCGACCGGTGTGCTTGAATCAGTTGCTGCGTGTACTGTCTGAAAGTGTGGGAGGCCAGTTCAAGCGCCAAAACGGTATGTATAAGGAAAAGGAACAACGTTCGTGTATGAAGACTGAAGTGGCACGTGAGAGGAGAGCACAACAATGTTTCCTTCTGGCACTGCACTAACAAACTTCACGATAATGCACGATGCCCAAATGTGTGGGACCCGTATCAGACAGGACTAACAGGGGATGTTGAACGTATATAGAGAATACGTATCGCTCACATAGGGATCGTGAGGATAAAAGTAAAATAATAACTGCATGCACAGAGGCACTGAAACACTCATTCTTCCAGTGCTCCACACGTGAATGGAACAGGAAGAAACCCTAATAACTGGTATAATGGGACGTACCCTCTGCCATGCATCTCCCGGTGGTTTGCAGAGTATAGATGTAGATGTAGATGTAAATGTTACACGACGAACATGGTGCAGGTGATCTTGCGCGTGTAGGGATGGGAGGTACAAGAACATCTACAATATTGAACCGATATGAGCCCGAGTGATTACGACTCGTTGGCCTCTTCGTGGCACGGGATGCAACACAAAGGAAGACATCACCCGTGTTATGGGGCGGTCCTTGTGAGACATTGACAGAGATGGATACGCTGACGGTGTACGATGCGTTCCACTTCTGTAGGGGGAAAGTGATCAAGGTGCGGAGCGGTTATATTGAGGGCATGCAATACGGTGAAGGTCTGTCAATAAAGTCTGGTATGAATTACAACAATGTTTCCACTACTTTTTATCCAACTCATGTACAGGGGCAATATACACAAGTACACTGCGAATACAGTTAAAACTCAAAATAGTGACATCAGTTTACGTAATATCTTCTCACTAGGTGTTAGTACACGTAAGTCCTAAGATAAAGCAGTTAAAAGAAAAAAAATGTAGTGTTGTGTTGCTGTCTACGAGATACTGACTAAGTGAAACACTGCTCAATAATACGAGAAGGAGGGCTAAAATATGTCCGTCGCAATACCCGTGAATACTCAGCAATACCGTATCTCACTAAACCCTCGACGCATTCGCACTGCAGGTGCGGCCCCTATGAAACGGCTGACTGGTGAGGTGGTCGCAGTGCGACTGACGCTGACGGCAGAAACTGCGGCCGTCCGCATACATCTCTAATGCTCTTCAGGCATGTAGGACGTTTGCAGAACGAACTGTATCTAGTCACCATGATCACGAGTAACATCCCCAAAGTCCCGTCGCGAGATTTTGGCTGATACGCCTTAATTACATAGAGAAGTCTTGCGACAATAACTCTGCATGCTACGGTCGCAGGTTCGAATCCTGCCTCGAGCATGGATGTGTGTGATGTCCTTAGGTCAGTTAGGTTTAAGTAGTTCTAAGTTCTAGGGGACTGATGACCACAGAAGTTAGTGCTCGGAGCCATTTGAACCATTTGAATAACTCTGCGTGAGGTGTTTTTAGATCAGGCGACTCTCAAACCAGTCAAGGTAAAGATAGAGGTAGGACAACCAGAAATAACAGTATAAGATCCGAAGTAATGACAGCATAGGGGGAGAGTACCAAAATCGTGCTAGTTAACTGCCGAAGCATTCGCATCAAACTGCTAAAGTTTGAAGCGCTCCTGCAAAGCAATGAAGCTTGCATGGGGGCTTATTAAAATGATAATGCAAATATTTTTTTTTGTAACTGTGAGTCCGATTACGCAAGTCTCGTAAACGGCTGGCCCTGACTAGTATTATTACGCAATCTGACTGCTTAGAATGACAACAAAGAATGTAAGAAAATTTTCGTTAACACAATTAATTAATTAAGTCCCCAGCAACTATAAAACCTAGGAAACAACAAGCACAAGTGTAGCTATTCTGTGTGTGGGAGTGTGACTCAACGTACACATCTGGCATGGTTCTTCTTCAACAAGACAAGGAATTTCAAATACCATTTATACTGACGTCATAAAAAAAAATTAGAAATACTATAATTGCTCAAGAAACGAGAATTACACTCTAATACAAGAACACACGCCAGATGCTTTGTTGACTGAACCTGTAATGAAGCATTATTCAGGACACACAAATAATAAGAAAATAAAGAACGGTAGTTAGTTACCTTAATTTATATTGACGAAAAGCACTCAGATCATTATAATATCTCCATTGGAGCAACATCTGCTATCTCTCCCATCAAATAAATGCATAATCATGGAACAACACTCTCCACTACCGCATCTCACTCTAACTTCAGCTACAAGCAGTGTCTACCACAACTGCTCGGCAAGAACTCAACTGCTTGCCGCTACCTCTCAATGAGCACTGCCAGTGGAGGCGGCGAAACAATACTCTCTCTGGCGCGATTTTTTGGCGCTGTGGCTCAGTGTAGCCACCTTTCAAGCTCACATAACACTAGGTGATGGAAGCTGTTTAAACCTGTAGTAGACAGCAGTGAGATTTTTGAGGAAACTTAAACGTATATCGTAAAGACAGGCTACTGGGAAATGGAGGTGGTGCATTTGACGCAGTATACAAGAAACTCCGACCCATCGAGACAGAAGATGTAGCTGCATTTGAGACTGTTTGGGCAAGGCCGTCCATCAGGAGTGAGTATAAAATTTTAACTGCATCCTTCTATCGACTACTGTACTCATCTCCTGATGTAACCCAACACTTTAGAGAAAACATCGGTTCACTTGTAAATAAGGGCCCCAATCATACAGTAATCATCGGAGGTGACATTAATCTTGTACAAATCAGCTGAGATACAGTTTTATTAGTGGTGCGAGTGACAAGACATCCTGTGAATTATTACTACCTTCTCCGAAAACTACCTAGAACAGATAGTAGTGAACTCCACCCACGATGGAAATGTATTAGATCTAATGGCAATAAATAGAACTGATCTCTTTGGACACAGATATAGCAGCAGCGATTACCAAAGTAGAAAGGACGACTTAAAAAACGTAGAAAGGTTTACACTGATAAGCCAAACCATTATGACCACTGCCCACCGCAACGTTGGATCCGACCATGACGCGGTAATAAAAGTGTATAATCGGAGCAGACACGAACGGGAGATCAACCTAGAGAAGATATGGACTGTAAATGGGGAAGTCCATAGAGACAAGTGACTTTGACAAAGTGCAGAATATTATTACGCAGCGCCTGTGAACGAGTATCTCGAAAAACGCGAAACTGGTCGAATGTCAACGAGTTACTGTCTTGAGAATGTTCAGAAAGAGGTTGAAGGACAGTGAAACTACCACTAGGCTTTAAATGGTTGGACGTCCACGACTCTTCATAGAACGTGTGGTCTGGAGGTTTGTCTGCACTGTAAGGTGACCCGTGGCATCTCTGCCGTAAGACCACAGTGCTGGCGCACGCACAAGTGCTTCGGAGCACACCAATCATCGTACATTGTTGAACATGGAACCCCGCAGCAGACCACCCCTGCGTGTTCACAAGTTAACAATATCGTCAGCCACGACTGCAGTGGGCACGGGACCATCGGTATTCGATCGTCGATCAATGGAAACGTATCGGCTACTCGGGTGAATCACATGTTTGCTACACTAGGTCGATGGTCATCTCCATAAACGCCATCATCGAAGTGAACGGCGGCTCGAAACTTGCAGAGCGCCACGGTCGCAGACTGGTGGGAACACTATTAAGCTTTTTTTTTGTCATCAATCTACTGACTGGTTTTATGCAGCCCGCCACGAATTCCTTTCCTGTGCTAACCTCTTCATCTCAGAGAAGCACTTGCAACCTGCGTCCTCAATTATTTGCTTGACGTATTCCAATCTCTCTTCCTCTACAGTTTTTGCCCTCTACAGCTCCCTCTCGTACCATGGAAGTCATTCCCTCATGTCTTAGCAGATGTCCTATCATCCTGTCCCTTCTCCTTATCAGTGTTGTCCACATATTCCTTTCCTCTCCGATTCTGTGTAGAACCTCCTCATTCCTTACCTTATCAGTCCACCTAATTTTCAACATTCGTCTATAGCACCACATCTCAAATGCTTCGATTCTCTTCTGTTCCAGTTTTCCCACAGTCCATGTTTCACTACCATACAATGCTGTACTCCAGACGTACATCCTCAGAAATTTCTTCCTCAAATTAAGGCCGGTATTTGATATTAGTAGACTTCCCTTGGCCAGAAACGCCTTTTTTGCCATAGCGAGTCTGCTTTTGATGTCTTCCTTGCTCCGTCCGTCATTGGCTATTTTACTGCCTAGGTAGCAGAATACCTTAACTTCATTGACTTCATGACCATCAATCCTGATGTTAAGTTTCTCGCTGTTCTCATTTCTACTACTTTTCATTACCTTCGTCTTTCTCCGATTTACTCTCAAACCATACTGTGTACTCATTAGACTGTTCATTCCGTTCAGCAGAGCATTTAATTCCTCTTCACTTTCACTCAGGATAGCAATGTCATCAGCGAATCGTATCATTGATATCCTTTCACCTTGTATTTTAATTCCACTCCTGAACCTTTCTTTTATTTCCATCATTGCTTCCTCGATGTACAGATTGAAGAGTAGGGGCGAAAGGCTACAGCCTTGTCTTACACCCTTCTTAATACGAGCACTTCGTTCTTGATCGCCCATTCTTATTATTTCCTCTTGGTTCTTGTACATATTGTATATGACCTGCCTCTCCCTATAGCTTACCCCTACTTTTTTCAGAATCTCGAACAGCTTGCACCATTTTATATTGTCGAACGCTTTTTCCAGGTTGACAATCCTATGAAAGTGCCTTGATTTTTCTTTAGCCTTGCTTCCATTATTAGCCGTAAAGTCAGAATTGCCTCTCTCGTCCCTTTACTTTTCCTAAAGCCAAACTGATCGTCACCTAGCGCATTCTCAATTTTCTTTTCCATTATTCTGTATATTGTTCTTATAAGCAGCTTCGATGCATGAGCTGTTAAGCTGATTGTGCGATAATTCTCACACTTGTCAGCTCTTGCCGTCTTCGGAATTGTGTGGATGATGCTTTTCCGAAAGTCAGATGGTATATCGCCAGACTCATATATTCTACACACCAACGTGAATAGTCGTTTTGTTGCCACTTCCCCTAGTGATTTTAGAAATTCTGATGGAATGTAATCTATCCCTTCTGCCTTATTTGACCGTAAGTCCTCCAAAGCTCTTTTAAATTCCGTTTGTGATACTGGATTCCCTATCTCTTCTAAATCGACTCCTGTTTCTTCTTCTATCACATCAGACAAATCTTCACCCTCATAGAGGCTTTCAATGTATTCTTTCCACCTATCCGCTCTCTCCTCTGCATTTAACAGTGGAATTCCCGTTGCACTCTTGGAACATGTTTGTACTTCCTCCTTTCATCAATCGACTGAAGTATTTCTTCTTTTACCCATGGTGTCTTCGCAGCTACCTTCTTTGTACCTATGTTTTCCTTCCCAACTTCTGTGATGGCCCTTTTTAGAGATGTCCATTCCTCTTCAACTGTACTGCCTACTGCGCTATTAAGCTATGTCAGACATTCTCCTGCGTTTCCATGGACCTGTGGTAGCAATCGAAGACACACTGACAGCTGCGAACTACCTGCATCCCTTTATGCCTGATGTCTTCCCCTACGGCGATGTCACTTTTTCAGTAGTATAACTGTTCGTGTCTCGTGCTACAGCGGTTTAAGGAGCATCTTGAACTGACGTTGAAGTCTGGGCGACCAAATTCGCTTGATGTAAATCCTATGGAATCCGTTTGGGTCGGTATCGGGTACAATCTTCGCATATGCAAATCGGCGGCCCGTTATTTACGCGAATTACACGGCCTGTGCACGGACACCTAATGCCACATACTTCCACAAACCTACCAACAAACTGTCTTATCCACGACAGGCAGAATCAGTGATGTATTTCGTTCCAAAGACGGACAAATAAGTTGTACAAATGGTTCAAATGGCTCTGAGCACTATGGGACTTAACATCTGAGGTCATGAGTCCCCTAGAACTTAGAACTACTTAAACTTAACTAACCTAAGGACATGACACACATCCATGCCCGAGGCAGGATTCGAACCTGCGACCATAGTGGTCACGCGGTTCCATACTGTAGCGCCTAGAACTGCTCGGCCACTCCTGCCGGCAAATAAGTTGTTAAGCAGGTAGTTATAATATTTTGGCTCATCGGTGTATATGTTCAGTAAACTGATAAAAAAAGCAGTCGCGTCATATGTCATGAGGAATTTGTCAATTTTAGCTCAGGACAAGAGCATATAGAGGAACTATGGCTCAAGTTTAAGGGATTAGTTGAGCCAGCACTGGAAAATACGTACCCAGTACAACATTTCATGATGGGGGAGACCGTATACGGAATACAGTCGTTATAAAGTAACTTCTAAAGAAACAGATATTACAGTATAAGAGCTCTTAAACAAACCATGGCACTATAAACAGAGAAATGACGAAAGAAACATGTCTGGATCCGAAGAGAGCAAAGCATGAAGACTTCAGTGACTACTGTAGCACAATAGTATTGCAAAATCTGTCAGAAGCCCAAGGAAATTTTCGTCGTATTCTAAAGACTGACAGTTGTGTTAACAATTAAAAAAAGATGAAGAGGATTATGGAAACGTGCACCTGCTGAATTATTTCTGGAATGCCTCTTTCTGAATGTACTGTTGCAAAATCTGTCAGAAGCCCAAGGAAATTTTCGTCGTATTCTAAAGGCTGACAGTTATCTTAACAATTAAAAAAATGATAAAGAGGATTATGGAAACGTGCATCTGCTAAATTATTTCTGGAATGCCTCTTTCTGAATGTACAGAAAAGAAACACGTGCATAAGCTAACCTCATGTTAACTTAATCTTCTGCGAGAATGAGAAGCAAATCTACAATGATATTTTCACTCTGCAGCGGAGTGTGCGCTGATATGAAACTTCCTGGCAGATTAAAACTGTGTGCCGGACCGAGACTAGAAGTCGAGACCTTTGCCTTTCGCGGGAAGATGCTCTACCATCTTTTTTTTTTCCTTCATAAAATAACACAATATTCCTTGAAAACGTAAAACATAAATAGGTATTTTACGCAACATCCTTTTTTAAATTCTTTTTTATTTTGTAAACGTAAATAATTCTAATCATCAGCAGCAACCCAACTTTTTATTTTATTTTATTTTTATGGGGGAACACAGAAGAAAGAAAAGAAATAGCCTGCAGATACAGAGCTATGCGTGAAAAGAATAAACATGTGTAAGGGAAAAAAGACTTAGAAGAGGAGGAGGAAAGAGAAGTGAAAGAAATTATGAATACTTCCGCGCCATGCTCCAGTTCGGCGCGCCATCAGAACAACGTCCATTCTATCAATGACCATTAGAAGGTGTACGTGGGATCGTCCAGTCTTGGGTGGCACGTTTCGTTGAGATTACATCTCCGAGGCGGGTTGGCAAAAATACTCTGTAAATAGTTCACGAAAGTGACCCGATAGCGTCGATGTCGGCGAAGGGTGCGGTGATCTACTTGGAGGCGTATCCAAAAGTCCGCCGGATCGACGATGTCGTCCCGCAGGAGGTAGTTGATAGCCACGCAACTGATCCATGTGAAGACGTGCCAATTAACTACGGAAAGCAGGTCGTGTCAGGATATATCATCATGGTAGGAGAAACGTGATGTGGCGGTACTCGGAGGTAGAGAGCCACAATCTTCTGTACGAGGGTCCAGACAGCTGCTGCTGGCCCACATTCAGAACGATGTAAATCTCTATCTTCGACATTTCACTTGAGGCACAGTGGTGAGTCCACCAGCGCGATACGATGCAGTTTTTGTCTTATAGTATACTTGAAGATTGTCGTAATGGATGCTGGAAGTACACAGAAGTTGCAGGAGTCGTCGTAGAAACATCACCCATTTAGTGTTGGTGTAATAGAAGAACAGATCTCATTTCCGCATCAGGTGGAGGTGGGAAATCCGTGTCATCCGCCGATGAAAAATACCCATTAGTTTCGACATCGGTGAAGATGGCAGCGCTGGCCGAGTTGGCTCAATTACGTCGGTGATGACGGGCGTGCTATGTTCCATGGCTTGTGGGCGCGAGGCTTGCTCACGATCTCTGTTGGACGGCTTACCGTCTTGTGGATGACGCGTGTCCGTAGCAGAGGAGAAAGAGTTATCGTGTACACCGTCAGAGTCATGTACCATCTCTTAGTCCTTTGGAGGGTGCTCAGTGGTCGACTCTGATGTCCTGCTGCGTTTGTTTCGTCGTTTGGGCGACTTTTGCTTCCGGCAATGTGTTTCGGTGTCTGAGGAAGGAAGAGATTCACATCGTTCCGGTACAAAAGCCGCGGGTGCTATGATGCGGTCTTCAGTCTCCATAACACTCTCGCTGATATTCTTGTGATCTTCTAGCGTGGGTGTATCGCGGTCGGTATTGCCGGTGGCGAGGTGCTGGGACACCTCCGGGTGTATCGGTCCAGAGAAACGCTCATGAACTGCGTCTTGTGAGGGCTGGACGTGTGGTGTCACAGCATAGGTGATTGGAAGGACGGTTGTGGTTCGGTTGGTGTTCGTATCGTCGTGCCGTAGTTGTGTGATGCGGCGTTGCAGGCATTCATTACACGAGGTAAATTGTCTGTTTTGCACAGGAGCATTGCAGAATAGTTGTTAGGAGACGTTAGAGGATATTTTAAAGCTCACAGTCAGATGACTGAGAATTGATTTCCTTATAATTCGTTGGAGGAGTAATTAATTTTCCATTAATGTCGGAGACAGAACGTTAACACATATTTCCGTTAATCTTTTAAAATAATTTACTACGAACTCGTTTCATGTTGAGCATTGGGTAGAGTTCTTTGAGCCTTACGTGCGCTCTGTTAGCAACGCATTCTATATGCTCCCCCATGTAAGTTTCCGGTCCGACCAGACACCGAGGTATGTAACTTTCTATCGGAAACTGATTGCTCGTCCATGTATTGTTACCTATCTACAGTATTGATGTCTGCACTGTAGTTTCGGCCTGCGTGTGAACAGAACTGCTTCGCAAGCTGGTCGACGTTTAATTCGTCGTCGTTCACACCAATGCTCGGCAGTTCTGAGCGCTATGTGTAATCTTGCACTTATATTTGACGGTTACCGATCTTCTGCAAGGATGGCTGTATCATCCGCGTAAATGGCCAACATCGTGTTTTGTGTTGCTGGGAGATCGTTAGTGTAGAAAATGAACAACACTGGCCCCAGTACTTCTCCCTGGGGTTTTGCAGCTTTAATACCTTGTTGTGTCGATTGTTTGCCCTGCCCGTCACTGTTGAAACATCTGTTGGTGAGATAAGAGTGTATGAGAAGTACGACCCCATCGGGGAAACCAGCATCGCTCAGCTTGCATATGAGGTCGTTGCGCCAGAGACAGTCTAGCTTTATCGATGTCCAGGAACACAGCCCCTGTAGCTTTGCTCTTGTTGTAGCCGTGTAAAGTAATTGTGATAGACGGTATTTGAAGAGGTCTGTGACGAAAAATAAGATGACAGCTGCAAAATGACTGGAGTACTGTATGTCCTGTATGTTGCAATCTCTAAGACTCTCAGCATCAGAACAAAACGAAGAGAGCTCCTTAAGCAAGGCATTGCAAGGCGAAATGGAATTCTAAAACCAGTCATCGGTGACTCAGACTTCCGTATCAGTAAAATATGGTACCGAAGCCATAAAACTTGGACTATGGAGCAATGGAGGAAAGTCCTTTGGTTGGATGAGTCTTGTTTGGCACTGTTCTCAGTTTCTGGCCGGGTTTACGTCCCAAGAGTGCTACAACTCGGGTGTTCGGTGATGACGTCACCAGATCTCAGAATTACTCAGTCTCCATTGCAGGAGAAGGCTACGTGATCGCTATCCATCATCATTGCCTGAACCTACCACTACTTCGCAGGAAGAATGGTATAAGATTTCGTCTAATGCCGTACAGGGCCTGTATTTACCCATTTCGAGACGACTGGAAGCTGTTTCGAATTGCAACGGTTTTCCTGCACCGCAGAGACGCCACATTACTGAGCTGCTGCATCGGTGGTTCACTGGCGTCGCGTCGGGTAGTGTAAAGAGCTGCACAGTATTTCGACGAAGCAGCTGCTCTACTGAATTGCTGTTGACATTTATTGC
This sequence comes from Schistocerca cancellata, assembly GCF_023864275.1. NCBI lineage: Eukaryota > Metazoa > Arthropoda > Insecta > Orthoptera > Acrididae > Schistocerca > Schistocerca cancellata. Next base: position 215,515,299 of record NC_064633.1, on the reverse strand, counting down.
TCCCCGTGGGCGTTATCGGAAACATGTGGTCACGTCACAGTAAACGAGATCAGCACAGACTAACGACACCGCGTCGCAGTATCAATGCATTCAGGTCAGTTGTGTGAGCAGTATCAAGTGGATCAGCGAGTTCTCGTGAAATATCGTCAGTAGTGCAGTGTGATGTTATCCATAATAATTATTACGCCTGAGAGAGGAAAAAAGAGGTGATGTCACGAAAGTGCACACATTCTGGTGAAAAGGAGTTTACATTCCAAATTATACAATTTTGCTAGGAAGGAAAAAAAAAAGAAAACAGGATCAGGCATGATGGCTCCACACGAAGCAATCTTGTGGGTGGTAAAAATAGTAGGGAACTCAGACAGAACAATAAAATACATTTAGAAAGAATTTAAGGTTGTGGAAGAAACTGGGGAAAAAAGATAAATCTCCTGGAAAACAAAGAAATTCTAGAAAGGTAGTTATTCTAGACCACTTCAATAAAGCACTTACTCGAAGAAAATTTTTGGAGTGCCATGAACAGAAGAAAATTCCAGTGTTGAAGAAGCTACTTACATTTTCAAAACTGGAGATAAATTTTCAGGGTGGGTGGAAGGTCAACATATTGTAAAAGTTTGAAAGAGATGGGATTTAGTTTTTAAAAAAAATGTAGAAACAAGAGAACGATCCTAACAAAACGTTCCGACATTATTGCAAAACGTGCGAAATATTTGAGAGCAGTCAGAAAGATTGAAAAGGGGTCAAACAAACCAGGGTCATTCGCGGACGAAATATGGGCGCATACGCATTATACCATAAAAAAGTGCTGGCAGCATGAAGAAGTTCCGGGTGGAATGAGTAATAGCAGTGCAGGTGAAAGAACTCCTGTCCATGGCTCAGTTTCATTTTTTTTTTTTTTACTGAGATTCGATTTCCCCCGAAGGGGGCAGGCTGGCAGCAGCTTAGTGCGTCGCTCTTCAGCCTAGAGAACATTTTTTTTTTAAATTGAAGATAAATAATAAAAGTAGGCGATAAAATCGGTGACTTAAATGATAATATGGCGGAAAATTGTGGAACTTAAAACATAAAACAAAGGGTCGGCGATGGTAACAAAATACACAGGAAGCAGACAGGTAAAATAATAGACAATTAAAAAACAATGCGACAGTCTGGTTTCTGTTCACAAGACATATAAAAATCACACCCAGTGGCAGCATCATTTCTGTCCGCAACACTTTGGAAAAACGCACAACACTGAACACTCACTTGAACAGTGCACTAAAAAGTTGGTACAAATATGTCACACCACAGCCGAGGGCAGATGATGGGAAAGAAAAGGGGGAAGGAGAGGATGAACAAAGTAGGGGGAAGGGGGGAAGGAGCCGACAGAGGACGAGGAGTCATAAGAGGAGGAGGGGAGGGGGGCTGGGCACACACGAGAGGGAGTGGGGAAAGGCAGAGGAGGGGAATGTAAAAGGACTCGGCGGGGGGGGGGGGACGTAGAGAAGGGAGGCAGAGAGAGCGTTGGTGGGGAGAAAACAGGATGGAAGAAGGGGGGGGGGAAGAGGGAGCCTGGTGAAAGGACAGAGGAAAGGAGGAGGAGGTCAGGATTAGTGTTGATAGGAGGCATAAATGGAGGGAGAGAGGGCATTATCTGGGAGGGGGAGTTGACGGAAGCCACCTTGGGAAAGGAGATGAAGAGTGTAGAGATGAAGGGTAGGGGGGCTACAACAGTGAAGGCACGGCAAAAGGCGAGAGGGGGGGGGGGGTTGGAGAGGAGAGGAGTAACCAGAGGATGAGGGGGATCAAGGCGGCAGGAGGTGTAGATTATGTGGATATGTTCAAGGAATAGGAGCAGATGGGGGAAAGAGGAATCAGGTCATAGAGGATGGGGGATGGGAGACGTATATGGAAGGTGAGGAGGAGTGCATGGTGATTGAGGATCTGGAGGGACTTATAGAATTTGGAGGGGGGGGGCGAGAATACCCAGGTGGGACTGGCATAACAGAGGATGGGATGGATTAAGAATTTGTAGGTGTGGAGGATGGTAGAGGGTTTCAACCCCGACCTATGGTCCTTATAAAGGTTCTCATAAAGGGAGCGGAGATAATTTACGATTTGAGAGCTAAACCCCAATATCATCACAATGGTATGAAACGGGTAAGTATCACAAATTGTTAGAAGAGAAACTGATTCCTAACATCCCAGCTCTGAGTATTGACGTTCTTGATAATGCACTGTTATAATACTCGTAATATAGTTGATTCGCTTCGATGGGTAATGAATCCACCACCTTTAGAGCAGATGTACAAATACTTTGTGACTTCCTGTGCAAATCTCAATGTAGTGATAATGGACGAAACGGACGGGTATCGCGGATTGCTGGCGCTAGAGTGGTCGATCGAGAGGCGTGCTGAGATAGTCAATGCAATCACTCTGACCACATTGTCTGGGCGGCGCAATGGTAAACGCAATTGCATGTAAGCAAAAGATCGAAAGATCCAATCTCGGTCCGCCACACATTTTCACTCGTCGCTGCAGATTCCACGTGAAGTCCCGATGCAGATTACATCAATAATGCCTTTTCTTTCTCCCCCTTCTGACCTTCAGTTTGCAGTATTACCTTGTTTGCCGAAAATTATTTACAAAACAAAGAGAAATTCAACAGCACATTTGCAAAGTAAACCTGAAGCCACATTCAACAAAAAGCCAGAAGCACCTCCCTCTACCTCTCCAAGAAGGTACAGGGATCAGTCAAATGAAAACGAGACAGAGGGAAGAAATAACTAAACTGTTCTTTATTATTTGAAAATTAATCGGCATAACGGATGATATATTTATCCCAGTGAAAGACAAATTGGTCAGTTCCTTGTAAAATGCTTGCTGTTGCCTACAAAACGATGGTTAAGCCAAGCGTGGACCTCTTCGTCCGAATAAAACGCTGGTCACGAATGTCTCTCTTCAGGGCTCCAAAAATATGATTAGCACATGGGGAGAGATTGACACCGTAAGAAGAATGTGTAAGGGCTTCTCAGCGAAACTTCTTCGTAGTGGAAACAACCTTGGCAGTTTGTGGGCAGGTCGTTAGTCCCGATCTCTCCACATGCAATTTCCCTGTTTTTGGAGCCCTGAAGAAAGTCATTCCTGTCATTTATTTGCTCTGTACGAAGACCTGCACGCCATGGTACAACCATGGTTCCATAGGCAACAACAAACATTTTACATGAAGACATGGACCTTCTTATCCCACACTGGGTGGGGTGTATTATCTCTTACGGGGGTTACTTTTGAAATAATAAACAGTTTACTTAAGAGTACTTTTTTTCGTCTGCGTAGTTTTCTTTTAACTGATCCTTACGCATGAGAATTCTAAGATACATAAAAATATACGTGGTTGGAACTGATAATACCAGAAAAATTGTGTAAGTTAATGAATCCATGAAATTTAAGTGAAATGGATAAATAACATAATTTACCAGAGATTAGTTACACAAATTCACAAGGGTGGTGATGAGTAAACATAGAGTATGAATAGCTAACATTCCTTCCGAGCCACATCTTAGATTCGCAAGAGAAACAATATTACAGATTCCCTGAAAACATTGAAATGAGTATAAAATCCTACTTGCGAGCCACTTGAGTTTGCAGATGGCTGATATGGAGATGGGTTCATATCGCCATATGTTATGAGTCCAGTACAGTATAAACAAAGTCACATTATTCCCTGTTCAAAATTCCGGGCTGAGAGGCCGTGGCCGGGGTATAAAACAGATTCATAGCGTATTGTCTCCAACTGCGGGGGTGTAGCCGAGCGGTTCTAGGCACTTCAGTCTGGTAGCGCGCGACCGCTACGGTCGCAGGTTCGAATTCTCCATGCCTCGGGCATGGATGTGTGTGATGTCCTTAGGTTATTTAGGTTTAATTAGTTCTAAATTCTAGGGTACTGATGACCTCAGATGTTAAGTCCCATAGTGATCACAGCCATTTTTGATTCAACTGTGGGAGACACCTTTGGAGGTAAAGCAGCTACTGCCACTAAGGCTTGACACACTATTCCATACGAGAAATTAACACTAAAAAACACGTGAAAACAGTTTGACTTTTCCTAACCCACCTTCCGTCATAGCTCCAATTTACATGTAAGTGATTGCAATGCTTGCGATTGGCTCCGATCTTGCCGTAATACCAATAACACCGATGTCTGCTGGCCAAAAGCTTTCATATTCAGATAAGGCAGAAGAATTGCAAAACTGCTTCCTGCAGCCTGCTCCCCGTGAGGGCCGACATGGAAAAAGCAGCTTTGTCTGGCAAAATATGCGGAAGAGAAGTGAATTCTACTGGCTAACGTTTTTCATTGGCCGTAGCCGTTCAAAGCCCATAACTCGCGCACAGAAAGACCTGATCTTTCTCTATAAGGCGACAATACCTCTTTAATGCAGAATGAGGTCCGCCCCTGGTAGCTGAGTGGTCAGCGCGACGGAATGTCATACCTAACGGTCCGGGTTCGATTCCCGGCTGGGTCGGAGATTTTCTCCACTCAGGGACTGGGTGTTGTGTTGTCCTTATCATCATCATTTCATCCCCATCGACACGCAAGTCGCCGAAGTGGCGTCAGCTCGAAAGACTTGCACCAGGCGAACGGTCTACCCGACGGGGGGACCTAGCCACACGGCATTTCCATTTCCATTGCAGAATGAGACGATGCGTGACTGACTGTGATCATACAAGTGAGTTAGCTGAGAGTGAAGCTACTGTGCGGTAAAAGAAAGGCGCCTGTTCCAAAACGATCGAATTCAGTGGGTGTGCGTGGGCGGCCGGCCCGTGATTCGGCGAGGTGTCCTTCCTGGCGCCGTGACGGGCACGCGGGCGAGGTCAGCGACCCCGTCGCCGCCACACAGGAAGACGTACTCATTTACAACGAACGCCGCCTCCGGCCGCCTTCCGCCGTGACAACGGAAGTGTCTCCTCTGCTTAACAGCTCGCTGCTAACTGAACACGTTTCTGTCGGTCCCAAGTCAAGCAGACATCTTGCATTCGCTTCTGAATGTTCTCCTCGCACTAGACACCTTTATTTTCCTGGCAATGTTCCACACTTGTAACTAACAAAACGTATGGACATCTGCATTTGTATACAAACTCAGCTAGCCACCGTACGGTGGGTGGCGGAGGATATCCTATACCAATAATAGTCATTTCCTTTCCTGTACCACTCGTAAATAGAGCGAGGCAAAAACGACTATCTACAGGCTGCGTCAAAAAAAAATGTATACACACTTTGAAGCGTCATAGAATATTTATTTCCCGTTCTACAATGTTAAATTTCTGGAAATGGAAAGCTTAAGTCCAATTGGAAAAATAAATGTACTTTGCAAAAATGATTAATGGCCTTCAGCATCAATACATTTCTGAGTACGAGTCACCACTGATTCCGTACATTGTACCGAAGTGTCCAATGAGATTTCTGCGCACAACGCCTGAATCTCGTTCCAAAGTGTGTCCAGGTTACGTGGTTCAAATGATTCAAATGGCTCTGAGCACTATGCGAATTAACTTCTTAGGTCATCAGTCGCCTAGAACTTAGAACTAATTGAACTTAACTAACCTAAGGACATCACACACATCCATGCTCGAGGCAGGATTCGAACCTGCGACCGTAGCGGTCGCGCGGTTCCAGACTGTAGCGCCTAGAACCGCACGGTCACTCCGGCCGGCCAGGTTACGTGGTTTACGTTTGTACACCTCATCTTTTACTGTGCTCCATAAGAAGAAATCCAGCGGCGTGAGGTCTGGGGAGCGTGCAGGAAACTCGATTGGTCCCCTGCGCCCTATCCACTGGCCTGGCACATTGTGATCCAGGTATGCTCGTACGTCCCTATGATAGTGCGGCGGGGCGCCATCCTGTTGGAAATAAAACTCATCATTACCGTATAATGCACGAATGGCAGGGAATATGGAGTCAGCAAGCATTGTTTCTCCAGTAACAGTACCTTGAAAGGGCAAAGGCCCAATGTGCCCCCTAGCAGACAAACCACACCACAGATTTACACCAGGCAAGTTCACAGCCTTTTCAACTGTAATTTGAGGATTATCTTCAGACCAGTACATACAATTGTGCCTATTGACAGTACCACTGAGTTTGAATTGGGCTTCATCCGACCAAATTATGCTTCCCATAAATCCCGGCTCTCACCATCTCCTGAACCCATTCACAAAATTCTAACCTTCGATCTGGATCGTCGTCACTTAGCTGTTGCAACAGCCTTGGAATGTACACACGAAACATGCCTTTCTTCAGAATGCGTAGCACACTACTAGCACTTACATTACTCTCACGTGCCGCTTGCCTTGAAGATTTTTGAGGCGAACGCTGAAACAGTTCCAAGACCGCAGTTGTGGAACAGTCACTTGTAGTTGTACGAGGTCGCCCTGATCGACCTTTATGCACATCACACACTGTTCCATGAATTTCGAATTTATCTCGTAGACATGTAATTGTTAACCTTGAAGGTGGTTCTGTACCATACTAATTCTCCACAGTCTTCGAACCGCAGCTGGTAGAAGCGTCAAGTTCTAGGCATTAGCTGTAGGAGACGCTGTAATGCTGTGTGTGTGTGTGTGTGTGTGTGTGTGTGTGTGTACACGTTTATGTGCGAGCGCATGTTTGGTGCTACCTCCCGCCACGTTACAGTGAAACTACAGTCTTCTACTGCATATGAACATCAAGCTAAAATAGAGGACTTATATACGATACATATCTCATCTAGGTTATCTGATCCCAGATGGTGGCTAAGTATAATTAAACTGTTGTCAGGTAGAGTATAGTTTACAACCTTTCCTATGTAATGATTGGAAGTTGAGCTTATGCATCAGCCAACTTTTAAGTGTTCTTATTTCTGCAGAAGAAAGAAGAATCAATACGCAAAGAAGTGGGATACGGAATGACGAGATACGTTTGAAGTTCTCTAACGCTTTAGATACAGCAATAAGGAATAGCGCAGTAGGCAGTACAGTTGAAGAGGAATGGACATCTCTAAAAAGGGCCATCACAGAAGTTGGGAAGGAAAACGTAGGTACAAAGAAGGTAGCTCCGAAGAAACCATGGGTAACAGAAGAAATACTTCAGTTGATTGATGAAAGTAGGAAGTACAAACATGTTCCGGGAAAATCAGGAATACAGAAATACAAGTCGCTGAGGAATGAATAAATAGGAAGTGCAGGGAAGCTAAGACGAAATGGCTGCAGGAAAAATGTGAAGACATCGAAAAATATATTATTGTCGGAAGGACAGACTCAGCAAAAGTCAAAGCAACGGTGGTAACATTAAGAGTGCAACGGGAATTCCACTGTTAAATGCAGAGGAGAGAGCGGATAGGTGGAAAGAATACATTGAAAGCCTCTGAGGGTGAAGATTTGTCTGATGTGATAGAAGAAGAAACAGGAGTCGATTTAGAAGAGATAGGGGATCCAGTATCAGAATCGGAATTTAAAATATCTTTGGAGGACTTACGGTCAAATAAGGCAGAAGGGATAGATAACATTCCATGAGAATTTCTAAAATCATTGGGGGAAGTGGCAACAAAAAGACTATTCACGTTGGTGTGTAGAATATATGAGTCTGGCGATATACCATCTGACTTTCGGAAAAGCATCATCCACACAATTCCGAAGACGGCAAGAGCTGACAAGTGCGAAAATTATCGCACAATCAGCTTAACAGCTCATGCATCGAAGCTCCTTACAAGAATAATATACAGAAGAATGGAAAAGAAAATTGAGAATGCGCTAGGTGACGATTAGTTTGGCTTTAGGAAAAGTAAAGGGACGAGAGAGGCAATTCTGACTTTACGGCTAATAATGGAAGCAAGGCTAAAGAAAAATCAAGACACTTTCATAGGATTTGTCGACCTGGAAAAAGCGTTCGACAATATAAAATGGTGCAAGCTGTTCGAGATTCTGAAAAAAGTAGGGGTAAGCTATAGGGAGAGACGGGTCATATACAATATGTACAACAACCAAGAGAGGATAATAAGAGTGGACGATCAAGAACGAAGTGCTCGTATTAAGAAGGGTGTAAGACAAGGCTGTAGCCTTTCGCCCCTACTCTTCAATCTGTACATCGAGGAAGCAATGATGGAAATAAAAGAAAGGTTCAGGAGTGGAAATAAAATACAAGGTGAAAGGATATCAATGATACGATTAGCTGATGACATTGCTATCCTGAGTGAAAGTGAAGAGGAATTAAATGCTCTGCTGAACGGAATGAACAGTCTAATGAGTACACAGTATGGTTTGAGAGTAAATCGGAGAAAGACGAAGGTAATGAGAAGTAGTAGAAATGAGAACAGCGAGAAACTTAACATCAGGATTGATGGTCACGAAGTCAATGAAGTTAAGGAATTCTGCTACCTAGGCAGTAAAATAACCAATGACGGACGGAGCAAGGAAGACATCAAAAGTAGACTCGCTATGGCAAAAAAGGCATTTCTGGCCAAGAGAAGTCTACTAATATCAAATACCGGCCTTAATTTGAGGAAGAAATTTCTGAGGATGTACGTCTGGAGTACAGCATTGTATGGTAGTGAAACATGTACTGTGGGAAAACCGGAACAGAAGAGAATCGAAGCATTTGAGATGTGGTGCTATAGACGAATGTTGAAAATTAGGTGGACTGATAAGGTAAGGAATGAGGAGGTTCTACGCAGAATCGGAGAGGAAAGGAATATGTGGAAAACACTGATAAGGAGAAGGGACAGGATGATAGGACATCTGCTAAGACATGAGGGAATGACTTGCATGGTACTAGAGGGAGCTGTAGAGGGCAAAAACTGTAGAGGAAGACAGAGATTGGAATACGTCAAGCAAATAATTGAGGACGCAGGTTGCAAGTGCTACTCTGAGATGAACAGGAAAGGAATTCGTGGCGGGCCGCATCAAACCAGTCAGTAGACTGACGACCAAAAAAAAAAAAAAAAATTCTGCAGAATGATAGTAGTGTCACATATGGGCAGTGATAAATGGTCGTCTGTGATCAGTGATGGTCACTGATTAATGATGGTCAGCTGTAAATAGTTATTATGTGTTAGTCACCAGCTGTTAGGCATTAGTCGTTGAGTGTTAGGCATTAGGCACTAGGCGATTTGTGTTATACATTAGGCGTTAGTTGTCAGGCTCTAGAGGTTCGTCTTTATGCCTTAGGCGTTAGCTGTTAGGAATTAGGCGTTATGCGTCAGGTATCAGGTGCTAGGTGTTACTGGGTAGAAACCTAGGGGGAACTGTGACCATCTAGGGGCCATAGCGCCCACCAAAAGAGGATAGTGGTGTGTGTGTTTTTGTTTGTTTGTTTGTGTGTGAGTGTGTGTGTGTGTGAATATAATAGATATCTTTGACACTGGAATTATTTTAATGTTATGCTAGAGATATACAAGTGTGTGTAACACATTACCCCAACCTTGGCCAATGTTAACAGAGAGAAATGATTACCCTATCACATATGTGTCTTAGGAGTACAGTATTTCTTAACGTATGAAGTACAGAAAGAAACGTTTGTAAGGGGTCCAGAACTTTTTCTGAAATCGTTTTTATGTATATAATGCATATTTTTTACGTTTGAATCATTTTAGTTTTATGCCAGAGGTACGTGTGTGCAGTTAATTAATGCATAACTTTTATCATGGCTTCAGTTAAATATTAACTGGAAGCAAGTTACTTTCACGGAAATGTTGAATATCTCTTTAACTTTAAGCTGAGAGCTGCGTAATTTTTTTATTCCTATGTGAAACAACAGTTTAATACTACGTTCTGATTGGTAGGAGAGAGAGGATAGGGAGGGGTATAAAGCACACAGTTGTCCTGTACGTAAATGATGCAACTTGACACCATTTTCATGCCAGAAATTATGAATAACTTCGACTTTCAAGGAAATGGTGGACATTTTTTTACTATCAAGTTACGTTTACGTAATTTTTATACTGCACCTCTGACGCCAGCTTCAGTGTCACGCTGTGATTAGATGGAGGTAAGGATGAGGGAAGGAGGAAGCGTACGTTGAAAACAATGTTATCTGAAAGAATTTTTATACATGATTTAAATACTACGCTCTGACTAGTTCGAAGGAAGGTTGATGTATGATGATGCATCATTGGGCTGCTTCCATCGTCTTGGATTTTTTGATAGACTGGAGAGAACGAGGGAGGGTAGAATAGATGTGAGTTGATGTCTGTCAGGAATAATCTGATTTGACAACATTTTTACTCATAATTTTAATACTACACTCTGAGTGGTTGGCAATTGAAGATAGGCCATACGTAGGGTATAAAGTAAAACTGGTTTGTTTCAATCATCTTGGATTTAAGTTAATACTGTCTTATGATTGGCTGGAGATGACCTACTGGAGAGAGAATTTTTATTTTTTGTTCAGGCTATTTTCTGATACAATACTCTGATTGATTAGAGACAGAGAGGAAGGAGGCTTGGGGTATACAGCACAAAACTGGTCTCTACCCATTATCTCTTGAATTTTTAATACTGCTCTATCAGTTGATAGAGGATGACATTTCTTAAATTCTTCACTAACATAATTAAGCTAATTCCATCGCCTTCAGTTTTTTTTACATTGCCTATGACTGGCTGGAAATAAGAAGTCCTATACTGAGACTGGTTGGAGGACATGGTTTTCAATTTCGTACTAACGCATCTGGTCTATTTCCGCACCTTGAATTTTTTTTAATACTGCGTTGTGTTTGGCTGGAGATGAAGACAGGGGATGGGAGAGAGGAGGGGGCGCAGTTTCCCACTGATAAGGATGATGGTCTTACTGATAAGTATGACAACGTCATGAGTTGAAGCTCATCGATTACGTCATGCATGATGTCATTGGAAATGATGATGACGTCATTGAAGACGTCACTTTTCAGGGTACCGGATAGTTGGTAGGCGTACTACTCCTGTTTATCACCGCACACTTTATTAATGTTAACTACTGCGTAATATGGTGTTACTATGTATTAAGAATTACATTCAAGAAACATCACTGAAGTTAAGGTTAAATTCCCAGCTTCTCAATCAAATTTCATTTATCTGTGACTGAGGTGCTAATATATGCAACGCATTGCAATCCGCTAAGCATTACACATGCATTACACTCTTCTTTAATACAGTCCCGTGATTTTTGGTTAAGTATTTGAAAAGTAGTCTGAATAGTTTATTCCACGATTTATGCTGCAAAGATACTGTCATTCTCATGAAATATAACTAGTGGCCTCAATTCTACACAGACAAGCTTGTAACAAGAAATGGAGATTAGCTGTAACAGACTGTTTATAATGCTGCAGTCTGTAGTCTAGTCAGTATGACAAAATTATGGAAGTACTTTCTGAGAAGCGCTTCTCTGGAATATATACTGTTTACGACAATGGCACTGCGAAAGAACTGGTGACATTTTTAGAGTCACTCAACGATAAAACAGAAGTGCTCGAGCCGAGAAGTATGCTACACTTCAGTTTGTTTTGCTATGAGTGCAATAAACCGTGAAGTCATTGTAAGGCTGGGCTTGTAGGTAAAGAGGTACGTTTGCATCTCTGTAAATCCAGTTTTCCTGTTTAAACGTGTTCCGCAAATGGAAGTTATACTTAACTTCAAAACGCCAGTTTCACTGTCACTGTACAATTGTCGTATTATCATCTGTTAACAGCAGATACTACGAGGGTTGAAAGAGTGCTGTCTCCGTCTCATCGAGGAGAAAGTCGAATTTCCGACACAATACAGAATAAAAAAAGCTCTGCGGCTGTTCTTCGTTACTAAAAGTTGTGCCATTTTCTGATAGAGATGAGACGTTAAATACTGTGCATTAAATGTGCAATGAAATATCAGTTCCAAGTAAACTAGAACAAAACTATAACGTAACAGTTATATCTTACTTCGTTTTTGTGATATTTGTAACTACACTCCTGGAAATGGAAAAAAGAACACATTGACACCGGTGTGTCAGACCCACCATACTTGCTCCGGACACTGCGAGAGGGCTGTACAAGCAATGATCACACGCACGGCACAGCGGACACACCAGGAACCGCGGTGTTGGCCGTCGAATGGCGCTAGCTGCGCAGCATTTGTGCACCGCCGCCGTCAGTGTCAGCCAGTTTGCCGTGGCATACGGAGCTCCATCGCAGTCTTTAACACTGGTAGCATGCCGCGACAGCGTGGACGTGAACCGTATGTGCAGTTGACGGACTTTGAGCGAGGGCGTATAGTGGGCATGCGGGAGGCCGGGTGGACGTACCGCCAAATTGCTCAACACGTGGGGCGTGAGGTCTCCACAGTACATCGATGTTGTCGCCAGTGGTCGGCGGAAGGTGCACGTGCCCGTCGACCTGGGACCGGACCGCAGCGACGCACGGATGCACGCCAAGACCGTAGGATCCGACGCAGTGCCGTAGGGGACCGCACCGCCACTTCCCAGCAAATTAGGGACACTGTTGCTCCTGGGGTATCGGCGAGGACCATTCGCAACCGTCTCCATGAAGCTGGGCTACGGTCCCGCACACCGTTAGGCCGTCTTCCGCTCACGCCCCAACATCGTGCAGCCCGCCTCCAGTGGTGTCGCGACAGGCGTGAATGGAGGGACGAATGGAGACGTGTCGTCTTCAGCGATGAGAGTCGTTTCTGCCTTGGTGCCAATGATGGTCGTATGCGTGTTTGGCGCCGTGCAGGTGAGCGCCACAATCAGGACTGCATACGACCGAGGCACACAGGGCCAACACCCGGCATCATGGTGTGGGGAGCGATCTCCTACACTGGCCGTACACCACTGGTGATCGTCGAGGGGACACTGAATAGTGCACGGTACATCCAAACCGTCATCGAACCCATCGTTCTACCATTCCTAGACCGGCAAGGGAACTTGCTGTTCCAACAGGACAATGCACGTCCGCATGTATCCCGTGCCACCCAACGTGCTCTGGAAGGTGTAAGTCAACTACCCTGCCCAGCAAGATCTCCGGATCTGTCCCCCATTGAGCATGTTTGGGACTGGATGAAGCGTCGTCTCACGCGGTCTGCACGTCCAGCACGAACGCTGGTCCAACTGAGGCGCCAGGTGGAAATGGCATGGCAAGCCGTTCCACAGGACTACATCCAGCATCTCTACGATCGTCTCCATGGGAGAATAGCAGCCTGCATTGCTGCGAAAGGTGGATATACACTGTACTAGTGCCGACATTGTGCATGCTCTGTTGATTGTGTCTGTGTGCCTGTGGTTCTGTCAGTGTGATCATGTGATGTATCTGACCCCAGGAATGTGTCAATAAAGTTTCCCCTTCCTGGGACAATGAATTCACGGTGTTCTTATTTCAATTTCCAGGAGTGTATTTATTTAAGACCGCCTGGGGAATATCAGCGTGTGGGGTTGACTTATACTTAACCTGAATGAGTAGTAGTGACGACGATCCACTTATGAGGTGGAAGCGGAACAGTAGTCTCTTTCCCATGCGTTTTTCTAATGGCTCAAATGTGACATGCTAAAGAATCTTATCTTGGAAAGATGAGGTAGATGGAATTCTGACAATTCACTGCAATTACAGTGCTGGCAGAGCATAATTTGGAGTTAGTTTTCTTCCTCTTAGATTTCTAATTTGTTAGGTGCTATTATTCAGACGTGTAAGTTAAATCAATGAGCCAGATTGTGTAATAAAAAATAGCAATGTGATATTTCATTTTAGGACCGATCTTCATTATAAAAATAGTAGTTACTTAGTTTTCCTGTGAAATAATGATTCCAAAGTTTCGTTACTGTATACAGTAAGCTACATTGAGGTGTCAAAAGTATGGGATAGCGATATGGACGTACAGAGACGGCAGTAGTATCGACTAGACAAGATATAAAAATATACTTATATGGATATGGAGTCTGTTCTTTCGGACATATCCGAAAGAACAGACACCATATCCATATAAGTATATAGTTCTGGCAATACCAGCAATGACCTTCCTCTTCTGTGTGGATGCACACATAGTACCCGAACTCTTATGGTACTTGGTAAGAATGTCTTCCACGAGTAATGAGTGTGTTGGGTAGGGACACTACGAATGTAGTGTGTGGACATATAAGGTGATAACGTCGGTCTCGTGGAAGGTGTGAACGAGGTAGACCATGCAGTCGCACTATCCTCTGTGCCCTCGGTGTCTCAGATGGATAGAGCATCTGCCATGTAAGCAGGAGATCCTGGGTTCGAGTCCCGATCAGGGCACACATTTTCACCTGCCCCATTGATAATATCAACACCCGTCAGCAGCTTAAGGTATTAATATATAATTCTAATTAAAATATAAAAGGGCAGTGGATTGACGGAGGTGTCATTTGTACTCAGGTGAATCATGTGAAAAGGTTTCCAATGTGATTATGGCCACACGACGGGAATTAACAAGACTTTGAATGGTAGTTGCAGCCAGATGCATGGGACTTCTCATTTCAGAAATCATTAGAGAATTCATTATTTCGAGGTCCACGTTCTCAAGAATGTGATGAGAATATCAAACTTCAGGCGTTACTGCTTATCACGGACAACTCAGTGGCCGACTCCCATCATTTAAACACTGAGAGTCATCTGCGTGGCGTTACCAGTGCTAAGAGACAAGCAACACTGCGTCAAATAACTGCATAAATCAATGTGGAACTGCAGGGTTGTCACATGTTTTTTTGCAAAAGTAGTTATTTCACACTGTACTGGAACAAAGATGAATGAAAGCATTGCATGTGTAGTAAATAAGATATTTGACTATGTGTTTAGTTTTATCTGTGCTTAACCTGCCAGTCAATCCATTGTCAGGCATTGGGACATTATTAATTGAGGCACAGTAGCGAGCAGTTAAGTTTTTCAGAGAAAGAGATCTCTTACTTGTGATTCTGAGAAAAACCATCTGTAATACCTTATTATGGAGATGAAAACTCATTTACAGTACTTTCATGTTCTTTGTATTGATGGAGAAGATTTTCGAGGACTTTTAAAGGTATGTTTTTGATTATCGTAACGAATGAATTTGGTAATTGTTAGAGTTTTGTGTTGTGTAGTTTTCTCTTCAATAATCAGAGTTGGACCTCTAATAACGACTTTTGTTGAAGTAAACCCACATGGTTTATAGTAAAGTTTGGAACATGTTGGCGTGAGTGTACTAAATCTTATGCCACAGGAAGTTACAGATTGTTTGTGACAAGCAAAAGGAAAGAACTACAAATAACTTTGTAGGTCGGGCAAGGACGACTCCCAAGGATTGTAAGTATTTTAATTCTTTGCTTCCTCCGAGGACTTTGACGGTGGTAGGTTTCGCCTCTTTTACACTCTACCGACATCATGAGCTGTATTTTATTTTACGTTAGGTACCTTCTGCAATGTTTTGTGCTCATGTTTTTCATTCTGTCATACGTGGATTGTCGTGTGCTGCCCGGTCTCATCTTTTCACAGGGTTTTGGACATGTTTTACTGATCATAGTTCGGATAGGATGCCCATCTGCCGTTTCATCCAAGTTTTATAAAGGAGTGACATGTTTTTATGCGCACTTGCACCTTAGAAGTCGCAGCACATGAAGTATTAGTTCTGTGAGTACGTTGCTTAACTGTCTGCTCTGTTCTGTAGGTTATGTTGATTATTAGCACTTACGTAGTTTTATTCTATATGCAGATATGATCTGAAGATATACCTCCAGGGTATGCAACCGGCAGTTATAATGTGAAAAAACAATAAAAAGCTATTGCGGATTTGAACTGTCACTCACTTTAATATAATTTTACCATCTTTGATTTTAAATTGTCTAATTGTCCTTCACATTGTGAAAGAGAAAGATATTAGTAGTGAGCAGTTTATTTTCCTTTAGCTGCTGCATCTGGTGATTGTATTTGCTTCCGAGACTTTTGCTTCAGGGCAGATCTCACCTTGCATTCTTGTACAAACAGTGTGTAATCACTATTGCCTGGTTTTCAGCGAATATTACTGATAATTTCAAACAGTCATTTTCTTGCCAGTATAACAGTATCTTTTTTTGGTTATTCAGAGTGTAGCATATTTCATACCACGTAACGTACACTATCTATGTCGGTACTGAGTTTTAGTTATAAAGTTTTCATTGTGCACACTGTTAGTTTCCTCTGGCATTTATTTGGATTCATTTTCCTTATCTCAGATTTTACATTTCATGAAGTTTAGTTTCAATTTCACGACACTGTTAACATGCGCAGCACAGGGCCAATCAGTCACTTTTGCTCAGCAACTAAACATGGTATCTAAAGCACAGATTAACTCAGGAAAAAGTTTTTGAAATCAATATATTGAGCTTTCTCACATACAGACAATTTTTTATAGGAAGCTCACATATGTCGACCCTTTTCTACTAGGATAGTCCTCCGGTTTTCCTGTATTTCCGTAGTTAGGTGGAAACATAGGATCTCGAAAGCAAATCAGAGCTACGCGTACATGTAGTAAGATTTTATTTTCTCTTGCACGTATTGTAATTTCATTGTCATTTTTGGTGTGAAACTTTTTCTCCTTTTGCAAAAAAATGTTGAGTGTGAAGATCTTTGTTGCGTAGGCTGACAATCGTTAAAACTGTGTGAACTGTTCAGTGTTACGTAAATAACTCTCCAACACAGTTCAGCTTTTTATTAGGAAATGCTACAGAACAGATTTCTAACAATGGAAAAGAAATTTCAGAAGGCAAATTGGTAAGCAACAAGTCACCTCAGCCATGCGAAATTTCACAGCATCCACTTGTTGAGGCAGTCGATTCGGGGTTTGCTCCTGTTTCTTTCAGTCAAACTGTACACAAGCCTATTTCAGTTACTGACAATTCGCACTCAGCCGTTGCAAATCCAGTGAAAGTGGACGTGGAAATCAATAATTCAACTTTGTTAGAGTTGCTACTAAACATGAACAAAATTCTTGAACGAAAAACAGAAACATACCAGGAAATGAAAAACTTTAGATCAAATACAAAATCACAAGAAGAAATAAGTAAAGAAGAAGTACTAAAAATGAACTCAGAGCACACACTCGGAAACTTGAGGAAAAACAGCATTACCTTTTTATAGAAATCCGACAAGAGATTAGAGATGAATTACAAGCTATTATGAAGAGGCTAGCGGCAAGGCTACGCAGCGCTGAAGCTAAACAAATTAATATAAAAACTTCACAAAGAACGACAAAGAAGAGTTTCTCGCAAAAATAAATACCAGTGTACCGAGTGCAATAGTCTCGCAGCTTACAGAACGTCATGAACATCTTAATGTCACTGTTGAAACAATTAATAAATAGGTAGACGCGTTAAAACTATACTCTGACGAACAAAAGGAACGACTCTGCACTTTTAACGAAGAACACAAAATTAGCCTACACAAGTTTAAACAGGGAAACAAATCCGCACAGTGGAAAAGTGGAATAATTATCAAAAGAAAACAATGTAATATCTTGTACCATTAAAGCTCATGCAGAACAGCAAATTGAACATCTTGTATCCCAACCCGTGCAGAACACGAGCAAACTGCTATCATTTCGAATAACATAAGCAGAAATTCTGGTAATGTTTTGCTAGTTTGTTCTTCATGTACAAAGAAACGTAAATCTTCGAAACAGCATACAGACGACCATGTAAGAATAATATAACAAGACCTTACACGTAGTGAAAGAATATGGAAGTACAACGGTTTTGGTTATTCTTGTTTATATTTTGGGAATTTTGGTGTCTGTATGTGATGACGGCATTTACGTGATTTTTCTCGAGAACATAGTTCCACTCACAACCGAAACAGTGAATTGCCTTACGGCGTAGCACAGACGTTTTGTGGGTACAGAAGACTTCTAGTTACAATTACAAACATTCTCATGCAGTCAACTCAGGCGATTGATTTCTTGTTCAAAAATGCACTTACACTCAAGACAGTGAAGAGTTCGTGGTATTATACTGACCATTGGAGCAAAAGAATGACGAAATAAGTGACAATCTGTATTCCATGCATTTTACTACTTGTAAATGTCTGTAGTGGATCCATTACTCTTTCTCTTTGTACTTTCGTTGGGTAAATCAATTGATGAAACTTGCTTCCCCTAGCTTGGTACACTCGTCTTCTCCTACTCTCCTTTCTAATCGATAAGTACAAGGAATTTTATTCTACTATGTTATGGTAAATATGCTGAAAGTACTATTAGTGACGTGTGAGTTATGATTAAGAATGTATCATATCGGCGACAATGTATAGTCAGAGTGTGATAAAACTGAAAACCTCGATTAAACAAATTTAGTGAATATAATAAAATATGGCTTGGTTAAAAACACCTTACTGATCGTCCCAGGTACGACGTTAAACTGACCACTACAAAAAAAAAAAAAAAAAAAAAAAAATAGAAACAGGAATCGTACCCTCAGTAAACATGTTCCAACACGAAATTTTTGGAAGTAAAACACACACTGGCGAAAAAAGTATACATGCTTTAAGACTAGCATTTTTACACACAGCAATAGCAGGCGTGAGTTATAAAATGAAAGATTTGGTAACAGTTCTGACGCGATATGAAGAGTATTGGGATTGTAGCTGTGTTGTACAAATGGGAAGTCAGTTTTGCAAATAGTAAAAGTATTGATCAATTACAAGATAGAAAGGGTTTTCTACCAGTTGAAGGAATAACTACAGGTGGTGAAAAGTAAGATTTTTTTGTTTGAAGAAAGTTACCAATGTCCGAGGTAATATGCATTTTTGGGGAGATTTTCTTTTCATGACTGGTTGTGCAGTAATGAAGGAATGTTTGATCAGAAGTATTATTTACGAAGTGTGACTGTAGATTGTTTCACGTGTAAACGAAGAAGAGAGTATTTACCGTTGATAATTTAAGAGATATGAGGATATTAGACGGTCGGTATGGCCGAGCGGTTCTAGGCGCGTCAGTCTGGAACCGCGCGACCACTACGGTCGCAGGTTCGAATCCTGCCTCGGGCATGGATGTGTGTGATGTCCTTAGGTTAGTTAGGTTTAAGTAGTTCTAAGTTCTAGGGGACTGATGACCTCAGATGTTAAGTCCCGTAGTGCTCAGAGCCATTTGAACCATTTTGAGGATATTATGAAATATTGGGCTATTATGATGACGATACAGGCCTTTAAAGGAGACTACATATAGGACGCTGGTGCTACCTGTTTGTAAGTACTGCTCGAATATTTGGGATCCGTTGCAGGCCGTATTGAACGAAGACATCGAAGTAATTCAGAGGCGAGCTGTTAGATATGTTACCGGTAAGTTCGAACAACATGGAAGTGTTACGTAGATGCTTCGGGAACTCAAATGGGAATCCCTGAATGGCAGGTGACGTTCTTTTGGAGAAACGCTATCGAGAAAATGTAGACGACCACCAACATACATTGCGCGTGAGGACCACGAAGATATGACACGAGAAATTAGGTTCCATACGAAGGCTTATAGATACTCGTTTCTCCGTCGCTCTGTTTGCGAGTGGAACAGGAAAGTAAATAACTAGTACTGGTACAAGGTACCCTCTGTTACGCACCATATGGCACCTTGTGGAGTACCTATATAGATTTAGGTGTAAAAAATTTTTAGGTATTAGCGATTATTGATCATATTGATTATGAGAACAATGATGACAATATGACAGGAAGATGCAATGGTTAGGAATTACGATGTATTATGAGGAATGAGTAAGTAATGGTTAGGGTGTATGTTAGGGACTCTGTTTTTCTTGAAATTGATTTTTTATTTGTATGGATATATTTCATTAGCTCGCATGTAGTAAAAGGAAGGTGTGTACAGTTACAGGTTTAGTAGCACAACAAAAATCTGAAATGGTAAGTAACGCCTATGTGGTAAAAGGCAGCAAGATTTTTATATGAAGTTTTTTGTGTCATCACATATAATTGGCATGGCATAGGTTTCTCACTTCTGACATATGATTATTGTGATCATTGTTTTGGTTGGCTGCATATGGTGCATATGGCGCACGAGAGCTGTATCCTTTTGAAGGATGTACCCTATACACCCTTTTTGTCTACAGATCAGATTATGACAGACTTGATGATTATATATATATATATATATATATATATATATATAAAGACGAATTCGGAATATGTGGCTGCTATACATGTATTCAAGATTTATGAGACATAGTTACACATAGTACGCAACGCTGAACAAGTTTTTATGACGATATTAGGCTGAAATGGGAAACATAAATGAGAAGATCATTACTCGAAATGTAGAGGTATTTTGTAGTAAAATGTGCATTTTAACGACTTTTTCCTTTTTTAATTTTCTTGCCACAGCTTAGGGTAGTATTGTGAAATGTTTATAATCTTATTCCATAATATGACTATTGCTTAATGTAGCTGCTGCGTTATGTGAACTCGATTATTACCCACTTATTGCTGCATCAGTAAATTTCTGACACTGCTACCTTATTGGCATTTTGTGATGACATATTTAGCTTTAGTTACGGCATTGCTTTAACGAAGAAACTTTCTTGTATCTTTTGTCTTAGCCTAACAGTGTGATCTTTACTTTGTTTACTAATTTCACGTAACGATTTTTGCTGCACATGCTTAGGACAGAATACTTTGCTGTACTGCCTTTCTGATGAATTGTTTGTCATATTTATATGTGTATGATAATGAATTTGACCACATAGCTTTTCTGGTGAACTATTTTTGTGCGTATATGTATATCGCGGGGTCTATAGTTTATGAGATCTCACATAGGAAAAGACCTTACTATTAGAGACTATAAATGAGGTAAATGTCATGACAAAACAAGATTATGAAAAATAGGTGCAGGAGGGCAGTAAATCGAGAATACGGCAGGTACATCTAGAAATGAGAAAATAATCAGCACAGAGAAATGCAAATAATAAAATGCGTCAGTAGGCAGGCCAAACAAAACTGCATAACATAAAAATATAAATGAATGTGGACAGGTTGAATAATGATAATATTATGTGATTGTGACCAAGTGATAATGAAATGCAGGCAACTTGACATGATATTTTTGGCAGGTAAATTGACATGTAAGATATTATTAGGCGAATAAGATGTTTTTGGCAAGGAAATTCAGATAAAAGATATTATGAGAAAAGTTTGAGATTTCAGTGAGATGGTAATGAGCATAAAGTACAGAAGTTAGAGTTGTACATGACACTAGGTTAAAATATCACACAGGCTGACTGAGCCTTGGGCTTTGAAGTACGGTTAATTGCCTTTTCTTTTCCTTTACATAAGTCATGGTACATCTGTTTGTTCGTCCTTTTCTCTGGTGCCTATATCGTCTTCCTCTTACATTATGTGTATGCATTTCATGAGTGTGTTTTTGTTTCTATGTTTTAAATTTTAGTCATTAGTTCTGAATGACGAAGCATTTTCTGCAACAGACCATCTATAATTATATGCAGACTAGATTTTCTTGTATGTTTTCATGGCAATTCGTCACCATTATAAGACAAGAATGTTTTGTCAGTTGCTACTCTTGTTAACTTTATGTTGTATCAGGCAAAGAATATTGCATAAATTTTCTTGTATGTAGATGTTTTCTGATGGCACTCATTATTTTAATCTACAGATATTCGTGTTTTGTACATTGCTTCATCTTACAGTTAATGCAATGCTCTTCCATTATTTAGAATATTTGCTAAGAATAAGGTCAATTCTTATAGAGATATTAATGTATGTGCAGTTCAGATATCTGTAAAGTATTGTATAAATCACAAATGCAATGAAGTTACCAGGGATTTAACTAAGTTTTGCTTAAACTTAAAGGAAGTAGTTGAACTGAGAGTAAAGTTACCTACCAGGCTTCAACAGGACATGTGAGTACTGCTTCCCTATGACTGCTCATATTCAGGAGACTTCAACTGGACATATAAGTTATCAGTCGAAAACTATTTCCTTCTGTCTGCTCGTATTTGATTCCACATTTACTGCCAATCTTCAGAGTATAGTCAGTGATGGACATTCAATTATCTTACTGGCTGTCCCTAAGCCTGAAACATTCTTCATATTCGTCAGCGTTGCTCATCTGTGAGTTCGTTACTATAGAGTCAGTGACTTCATTAGTATCAATATTGAGCTAGTTACATTCCTTTTCTTAGCCGAAAGATCAATGTTGAAAGACGTTAACAGTATCTTCGTTGGTGCTAAGTGATGCAACATTTTATCTTCTGTTATTATCACATTCTAGCCTCGATATCAAAGATATGATACATTAGGGCAAATCGTCGATGGTTATGAATGATGCAGTATTTATGCAAAATCTTTAGAACTCTGCCACTAGTATGTGTGCTTCCTCCCTGTGCAAAGACAATCTTTATATGTCAAACACCAATCAGAACATCCTTTCGTACATTCTATAACCTGAATCCCAACATTTGTAATGTTATTTTAATTGTAACTTATTGTACTCGCTTCCTTGTAACATTTAAAAACTTTTATTATCGTTGCATTATCATAGCTAGGACAATATGTATGAATTTTTTTCTGAGGGGTAATAGCGAGCTGTTAGGTTTTTCAAAGTAAGCAACCTATCATTTGTGATTATAGGAGAAACTATCTAGAATACCTTATTATGGCGATGAAAGTTCATTTATACACTGAAGCGCCAAAGAAACTGGTATAGACTTCCGTATTCAAATACAGAGATATGCAAACAGGCAGAATATAGCACTGCGGTCGGCGAAGCTTATACCAGACAACAAGTGTCTGGCGCAGTCGTTAAATCGGTTACTGCTGCTACAATGGCAAGTTATCAAGATTTAACTGAGCTTGAACGTTGTGTAACAGTCTGTGCACAAGTGTTGGGACACAACATCTCCGAGGTAGCGATGAAGTGGGGATTTTCCCATACGACAATTTCACGAGTCTACCGTGAATATAAGGAATCCGGTAAAACATCAAATCTTTGACATCGCTGCGGCCAGAAAAAGATCCTGTAAGAACTGGACCAATGACGACTGCAGAGAACCTTTCAGCGTGATAGAAGTGCAACCCTTCTGCAAATTGCTGCAGATTTCAGTGCTGGGCCGGCAACAAGGGTCAGCATTCGAACCATTCAACGAAACATCATCGATATGGGCTTTCGAAGCAAAAGGCCCACTCGTATACCATTTGACACCACGACACAAAGCTCTATGTTTCAACTGGGTCCGTCAACACCGACACTGGACTGTTGGTGACTGAAAACATGCTGCCTGATCGGACGAATCTCGTTTCAAATTGTATCGAGCGGATGGACGTGTACGGGTATGGAGACAACCTCATGAATCCATGGACCCTGCATCTGAGCAGGAGACTGTTGAAGCTGGTAGAGGTTCTGTAATGGTGTGAGGTGTGTGCAGTTGGAGTGATGTGACACCCCTGAATACGTCTAGATCCAACTCTGAGATACGGACGTAAGCATCCTGTCTGATCACCTGCATCCATTCATGTCCATTGTGCATTCTGGACAATTCTAGGAGGACAATGCGACACCCCACACGTCCAGAATTGCTACAGAGTGGCTTCAGGAACGTTCTTCTGAGTTCACACTTCCGCTGGTCATCCAACTCCCATAGCGTGAACATTATTGAGCATATCTTGGACGCCTTGTAACGTGCTGTTCAGAACAGACCTCCACCCCTCTTGCTCTTACGTACTTATGGACAGACCTGCTGGGTTCATGGTGTCAGTTCCCTCCAGCACTACTTCAGACATTAGTCGAGTCCATGCTACGACGTGTTGCGGCACTTCTGCGTGCTGGTGGGGGCTCTACACGGTTTTAGGCTGGCATACAAGTCTCTTTAGCTCCTCAGTGTAATACTTTCTTCTTCTTTATACTGATGGAGAAGATTTTACAGGAATGTTAAAGGTATGTTTTTAATTTTTGTAAAAAGAACACTTTGTAACTGCTACAGTCTTCTTATGTTGTTCAGTATTTTTGTCAATAATTAGAATTTGATTTATCAAAAACGGTTTTCCTTAAAGTAAACCCTAGCTCCACGATTTAAAGTAAAGTTTACAGCATTTTGTCGCGTGTGCTTTGCGCCTTACGCCACACGAAGTCACAGATGGTTTCTCACATGCAAAGTGAAAGAAATTAGTAGTGAGTAGTTTATTTTCCTTTAGCTGCTGCATCTGTTGACTTGTATTTGCTTTCGAGAACGTCAGTGCCCCAGACAGAGTAAACAGCACGCTGAGCAAGAGGTAAGTCATTGTTATTTCAGGGCAGATCTCACATGCTTGTGCAAACAATGCGTGGTCAGGATCGTCAGATTCTATGCTAGACAGCAAATTAATATTCGATGAACATAACTGGTAATTTCAAACAGCTATATTATTACGAGTAGTAACTCCGTAATGAGTTTTAGTTATATACTTTTAGTTAACCATATAATTACTTTCCTTTGACATTTAAGTGGATCCATTTTTCTTTAATTTAAATTTTGCGTTTCGTAAAGTTTAAAGTTTTTAATTTCACCACACTGTTCCCAAGCACAACACAGGGCCAGCCAACATTCAGTTTTGCTCAGCAATTGAATACAATATCTAAACTGAACTTTATTTGAGGAGAAAATTTTTGGAATAAATGTAGGCGAATTCGAGGCAGAACGGGATAGCGGGGTACAATGGGAAATTGCTCTTTTCTAGACTGGACAGTGTTGCAACCTGTTGTATGGGCATGTAACTATTTCTTCGAATGGAGGGGAAGTGAGGGCAGCCATTCTGATTTAGTTTGAAGTGCGAGATCTAAGTGAATTGTTGTCCGTCACGTTACCGCTTGCGTTGTTCTAACGTTTGGTGAATTTCAACGCCAGGTAAGCTGTTAATTGTAAATTGTATATCCTAAAATGACACATTCCCTTCAAGTGCATGGCATTTGTTATACTTTAGTTATTTAATGCGTTTGAATACGTCAGTTATTACACTCCATAAAAGTTGTTAACCTCAAAAGTGCTCTTGTGGCGGAACGGGACGGGGCAGAATGGGATAGTGTCCCGTTGTGCCCCGTCATATTTTGATGCAAGTAGAAAGCAAACCCAAACTGGATGTTCATGGATGCCAGACTCTCCCAACCAGCTATATTCGCTGAACAACTCAACTTTCCAGATATCGCCCGAGGCTGTCATTCCAATCCCACTGATGATGATGATGATGAGGTCCCATACTCCGAGGAGCGTAGGGGACGATGCGGGAGACCCGCACCGCAGTCTGTCAAAATACACGGCGGACTACAAGACGAAAAGGAAAAACCGACGTATTAGCAGATTCTCCTTTTAAGAAGGAACTGCAGAATGCTGTCGCACGTAAAGTAGGCCTACAGAAAGGAGGAGGGTGCACAAATATAAACAATGTCAGGACAGAGACGTCAGGTGCAATACAACTCACGGCAAAAATATCAAACTCTACAAAAAAAAAAAAAAAAAAAAAAAAACCAGAGGGCATCATAGACCTTAAGAAAAATAAAAGGAAGAAGATGATGGAGAAGAGATAATCAGAGAGAGAGGATGCTGAGTGTATCTACTGTGGGGACTTCTACTCCCTTGCTAATGAGGGCTGGGTCGCACGCCAGAGCGGGCACACAATTCATGTGCTGGCATAGACAGTGAAGATGAAGAGGAAATACTGATTTGTGACTATTGTCGTAAGGGCTAGTAGTTAGTGGGTTGGTGGTTATTAAGCATTGTACATTTTTCAGAATGACATTAAAATATTTTCTTATTTTGAAGAATGATTTTTTAGTTGTTTAAATTACACATTCCTTAGTCTGAATTGCCTGTTATACAACATTTTGTCATAGTTTAATACGATATTCTTAATTCCAATTCAACGTTTATGCAACAATTTAACAAAAAATACCCTTATCTCATTCTGCCCCGTGGGTGGGGCGGAACGGGAAATATGCAAGTCCTTCTTCGAAAAATTGTAAAAAAATGCAAAATGTATTGTTTTAAGTGATTTCAAAATAAGTTACATTAGCTTACACTACAAGGTATTTTTTCATCACTTGAAGAAGTGTTTCCTTGTGTTCCTTTATTTTGTAGATATTATTAAACATTAAGTATCCCGTTCCGCCCCGAGTTCCCCTATTCAGTTTTCTGACATATAGACATTTTATTAGAAGAAACCTTACAGGAGGTACGACGAACGCATAGGTTAGGACGGTGCTGCGGAACTTAACGTTAGTGGGCTATGGTAGCAGATAACCGATTCGAGTACCTTTGGTAACAGCATGATAAAGCCTGCAGTGCCGCTCCTGGGCTTCGGACCATAT
The DNA here is from genome assembly GCF_023864275.1 of Schistocerca cancellata. Taxonomy (NCBI): domain Eukaryota; kingdom Metazoa; phylum Arthropoda; class Insecta; order Orthoptera; family Acrididae; genus Schistocerca; species Schistocerca cancellata. The sequence continues at coordinate 215,489,040 of NC_064633.1, read as the reverse complement.
CAGTTGGACGCGAGACCACTGGATAACCGTGGCCTGCTCAGGTGAGTCCCTGTTTGAGTTGGTAATAGCTGATGGTGGGGCTCGAGAGTGGCGCAGACCGCACGAAGCCATATACCGAAGTTTTCAGCATGGCACTGGGCAAGCTGTTGGTGCCTCCATAGCGGTGAGGACTGTTTGCATGGAACATCAACTGGAAATGGCTATCTTCGGCTGCTTGGAGATGATTTTCAGCCATTAATGTACATATTCCCAAGCAACGATGGAAATTTTATGCATGACAATGCCACATGTCACAACGCCACAACTGTTCGCCATTGGTTAGAAGAACATTCTGGACGAATCGAGAGAATGATTTGGGCGTCCACATCAACCGACATGAATCCGACCGAACATGTATGGGACATAATCGAGAGGTTAGTTCATGCGCAAAAGCCTTCACCGGCAACACTTTCGCAGTTATGGGCGGATATAGAGGCAGAATAGCTCCATATTTCTGCAGGGGACTTCCAGCTATTTGTTGAGTCGAGGCAACGTCGAGTTGCTGCACTACACATAGCAAAAGGAGGCCCAACACGATTTGGTAGATATCCCATGACTTCAGTGTATTTTAAGACTCATAACGATATTGCGATTAGATGCTACCACGCGCGCATGTACGTCTACAACATAACCACACTCGTGTGAGTGTCCTTGCACCAGCTGGTGGGAGTGTGTCAGAAGCAACACCCGGCTGCAGGCTCACAAGATGCCACAAAAGCAGAGAGGGGAGCGGGCCAGACTGGGCCGCCTCTGACCTACCTTGCGCAGGGTGCCTCGTTCAACTCCAACCTGCCCACGCCGAGCATTGATACTCCTGCACTCCATGACCGAAGGTGCGGCACTTGAACGAGTATGAGGGACCAAAATGTCCGATTTTCAGAGCTCTACGCCAAAGAATCATGATAGAAGGTTGTATACATGGAAGAACCCAGGAGATACTAAAAGGTATCAGATAGATTATATAATGGTAAGACAGAGATTTAGGAACCAGGTTTTAAATTGTAAGACATTTCCTGGGGCAGATATGGACTCTGACCACAATCTATTGGTTATGACCCGTAGATTAAAACTGAAGAAACTGCAAAAAGGTGGGAATTTAAGGAGATGGGACCTGGATAAACTGAAAGAACCAGAGGTTGTACAGAGTTTCAGGGAGAGCATAAGGGAACAATTGACAGGAATGGGGGAAAGAAATACAGTAGAAGAAGAATGGGTAGCTTTGAGGGATGAAGTAGTGAAGGCAGCAGAGGATCAAGTAGGTAAAAAGACGAGGGCTAGTAGAAATCCTTGGGTAACATAAGAAATATTGAATTTAATTGATGAAAGGAGAAAATATAAAAATGCAGTAAGTGAAGCAGGCAAAAAGGAATACAAACGTCTCAAAAATGAGATCGACAGGAAGTGCAAAATGGCTAAGCAGGGATGGCTAGAGGACAAATGTAAGGATGTAGAGGCTTATCTCACTAGGGGTAAGATAGATACTGCCTACAGGAAAATTAAGGAGACCTTTGGAGATAAGAGAACCACTTGTATGAACATCAAGAGCTCAGATGGAAACCCAGTTCTAAGCAAAGAAGGGAAGGCAGAAAGGTGGAAGGAGTATATAGAGGGTCTATACAAGGGCGATGAACTTGAGGACAATATTATGGAAATGGAAGAGGATGTAGATGAAGACGAAATGGGAGATAAGATACTGCGTGAAGAGTTTGACAGAGCACTGAAAGCCCTGGGTCGAAACAAGGCCCCCGGGAGTAGACAACATTCCATTGGAACTACTGACGGCCTTGGGAGAGCCAGTCCTGACAAAACTCTACCACCTGGTGAGCAAGATGTATGAAACAGGCGAAATACCCTCAGACTTCAAGAAGATCCCAAAGAAAGCAGGTGTTGACAGATGTGAAAATTACCGAACAATCAGTTTAATAAGCCACAGCTGCAAAATACTAACACGAATTCTTTGCAGACGAATGGAAAAACTAGTAGAAGCCGACCTCGGGGAAGATCAGTTTGGATTCCGTAGAAATACTGGAACACGTGAGGCAATACTGACCTTACGACTTATCTTAGAAGAAAGATTAAGGAAAGGCAAACCTACATTCTAGCATTTGTAGACTTAGAGAAAGCTTTTGATAATGTTGACTGGAATACTCTCTTTCAAATTCTAAAGGTGGCAGGGGTAAAATACAGGGAGCGAAAGGCTATTTACAATTTGTACAGAAACCAGATGGCAGTTATAAGAGTTGAGGGACATGAAAGGGAAGCAGTGGTTAAGAAGGGAGTAAGACAGGGTTGTAGCCTCTCCCCGATGTTATTCAATCTGTATATTGAGCAAGCAGTAAAGGAAACAAAAGAAAAATTCGGAGTAGGTATTAAAATCCATGGAGAAGAAATAAAAACTTTGAGGTTCGCCGATGACATTGTAATTCTGTCAGAGACAGCAAAGGACTTGGAAGAGCAGTTGAACGGAATGGATGGTGTCTAGAAGGGAGGATATAAGATGAACATCAACAAAAGCAAAACGAGGATAATGGAATGTAGTCGAATTAAGTCGGGTGATGTTGAGGGTATTAGATTAGGAAATGAGACACTTAAAGTAGTAAAGGAGTTTTGCTATTTGGGGAACAAAATAACTGATGATGGTCGAAGTAGAGAGGATATAAAATGTAGACTGGCAATGGCAAGGAAAGCGTTTCTGAAGAAGAGAAATTTGTTAACATCGAGTATAGATTTAAGTGTCAGGAAGTCATTTCTGAAAGTATTTGTATGGAGTGTAGCCATGTATGGAAGTGAAACATGGACGGTAAATAGTTTGGACAAGAAGAGAATAGAAGCTTTCGAAATGTGGTGCTACAGAAGAATGCTGAAGATTTGATGGGTAGATCACATAACTAATGAGGAAGTATTTAATAGGATTGGGGAGAAGAGAAGTTTGTGGCACAACTTGACCAGAAGAAGGGATCGGTTGGTAGGGCATGTTCTGAGGTATCAAGTGATCACCAATTTAGTATTGGACGGCAGCGTGGAGGGTAAAAATCGTAGGGGGAGACCAAGAGATGAATACACTAAGCAGATTCAGAAGGATGTAGGTTGCAGTAGGTACTGGGAGATGAAGAAGCTTGCACAGGATAGAGTAGCATGGAGAGCTGCATCAAACCAGTCTCAGGACTGAAGACCATAACAACAACAACAACGCCAAATCGCAGCTCTTTCTCATTTAATAACAAAATTTATTGAGTCTTTCTCATTTAATAACAAAATTTACTAGGAAGAAGGTATTTAGCAATGGTTGCTGGCATACTTGGGACAATAACCTTAACTTTTGTTAAATTCGTTTAGGGAAGTTATCGAGAAAAAAATTTACCACGTACACAAAAGATTCAATTTGCTATCGGAATTTTCTTGACACATTCCTTATCATTCATGAAAAAAAAAGAAAAAAAAAACTAGCCGTGATGGCCCAACAGAGGTCTACCAGGCGACGTGTAATCCTCTGCTTTGCGACTTCATGAGAATGAGGTATGGAGGGGTATGTGGTCGGCACACCGCCCTCCCGGCGGTTTGCAGACTTTCCACACCGTGGAGCCTCTACTACTCGTTCAAATAGATCCTCACGAGGTAAGTGCCGCCAGTACCAGTTCTCCTACCAAGGTAAAATCCCTGTGAGTACCGTGAATCAAACCCGGGTCTCCCCATAGCAGCCATCTATGCTGGCCACTCAAATATGAAGGCGAAATGTTATCATTAACAGAGACAATAAAGCTGTTGTCCAGCCCACTTTTTCGTTGGTATTTGTAATGAAAGTAGCTAAAACAATAAATCAATGGCTTTTTGTGTCTATTACTTGGTCACTAGCCGACTTTCAGCATCAGCCCACTGTCGATGCAGTACATGACGATGTAGTAGGTTCAAAAAGCGTGTGGTCGAGGAGACAACAGACAAAGTATTTCACGTAATATATATGAATAACCACGAGCAGCCTGAGTTTGTTTGAAATAAACAGTCGACTACAAAGCATCATTTGTGGAAGAGATATAACTGCAGGGCTAACCACGAAAGCTTTAGTTCTGGCGAGGACGGTTTTCTACGTGATTATCAGAGGTTGATGAGAAATAAATACGATTGGGGCGCAGTAATAATTGCAGACGAGTAACTAAATCGGATTTCCATTCGTGCTCTGCCTGGAGGGCAGATAAACGATCTCTTTGTGGGGTTGGATGACGCACGAGCGCAGGGGTGGCCGGGTTGAATGACGCCGAGGGGTCAGGCACGCCGGCAGGCAAGATCAGGTCATCTCTGTTGAAACGGGGATTTAAAAGTTAAAGGGATCATCATTCCAGCAGCAGTGGCTTATGTAGGGTTCAGTTTATCTGAAGGCATTGAAATATCTCGAAAACTGCACACCAGACCCAAACACTTCATAGTTAAAATACGTTCGTTCCAGAGGATGACATCCAATGGAAACAAACTCTGTCGCATATCCCACCTCTTTTGTGGGGGCGGGAAGGCAACTATGAAACCTTAATTGGGAACCCCCAGCTTTTATTGCAGAATCCGATTCTACAGAAAAATACACCAGTTTTGCCAGCAATTTTTTTTTCATTTCGCGACAGATAGTGCTGTAACCGGAAAAATCAAAATGGCTAGAACATCGTATGTTTCGAAACGTTTTCTAACGACACTTGAATTAACCCCACACTTCCACGCTGCGAGCTTAGGAAAGACGATTACCTATAACTTTTAATGGGAAACACCATTGTCAACGTTGTAATTCCGCCGACAAAAGGAAGAGTACTCGACTCGCCACTGTGTCCGCATGGCAAACTATAACGTTTCATAACAGGTACTGCAGTGCCTTTAAAAGTTATGAGATGATTGCCTACCCTACTTTCGCATCGTGGAGGTGGGGGATTAATTCAAGTGTCATTGGGTAACATATTTAAACATACGACTTTCTACCAATTCTGGTTTTTATAATTACAGAGCCATCTGTCCCGTAATGAAAAAGATGTTTCAAACAAATGTTACCCATTTTTTCCGTAGGATTTGACTTTGAAATATAAAAAAAAAAAAATGAGGGTTCCCATTTAGGATTTCAAAGTTTCCACGAGGTGGCACGGGGGGCGGGGGAGTCGAGTTTCATATCATTGGAGATCCCCCTCCGAGACGAACAAATTTTAACTATAAATATTTTGGATCCAGTATGTTGTTTTCGAGATATTTCAGTGTCTTCAGATAGACTGAACACATATGCCACGCCATTCCTCTACAGACAAAAAGTAAGTTTCTGTGAGTCAACATCAAGTTGAACAGACGACATTTTCTCACTTCAGACGATATTTCTGGTGAAATCTTTAACTTACGCTCTCTCGTTTTGCTTGGCTTGTGACACAGAACTAGAGCACCCTGTTTTGGAGAACAACAGTCCTTTGTCCTTGTCCTCACATGATGAAAAATTTCGTAGAGACTCAAAGACTGGGAACTTGCTTTCAGTGTTCAGTAATGCAAAATTATGCATTTCACAAAACAAAAGAGCGTAGTATCTAATGACTATATACCGAGCGAGGTGGCGCAGTGGCTAGCACACTGGACTCGCATTCGGGAGGACGACGGTTCAATCCCGTGTCCGGCCATCCCGATTTAGGTTTTCCGTGATTTCCCTAAATCGCTCCAGGCAAATGCCGGGATGGTTCCTTCGAAAGGGCACGGCCGACTTCCTTTCCTAATCCGATGAGACCGATGACCTCGCCGTCTGGTCTCCTCCCCCATAACAACCCAACCCAACCCAACCCCAATCCAACTATAACATCAGTGAGTCACAGGTGGAATCGTTTAACTCATACAAACACCTGGGTGTAACAGTTAGTAGGGACATCAAATGGAACGATCACATAGGCTCAGCGATGGATAAAGTGGGTAGCAGACTTCGGTTTACTGGTAGAGTACTAGGGAAATGCAATCGTTCTAGGGGTTAGGAAGAGGAATTCCACCTTCTGCAAGACTTCTTTTTTTCTGTTTTTGTTTCACCCAGACATGTTTCAGCACATTTTGTGCTTTCTTCAGTGGGTTCTTTTCCATTTTTTTTGTACATTGTGTAGCAGAATAACTACCAAAATAAATGTCCAATAGTATCACGTAAGTTAAAAAATAAAAAAAGAACCCACTGAAGATACCACAAAATTTGCTGCAACATGTCTGGGTGAAACAAATCAGAAAAAAGGTGTCTTGCATAAGGCGGAATTCCTCTTCCCATTTTGTAGCAAGCACGGACATAAGAGGAAGAACTGCAACATCACAAGATGATCGTTCTTGGGGAGATTACTTACAAAGCACTCGTGTGATCCATCGTAGAATATTGCTCAAGTATGTGGGGCGCATACCAAATACAACTAACAGGAGCCGCGTGGAGTGGCCTCGTGGTTAAAACGCTCCATGCCACGGACTGCGCGGCCCCTCCCACCGGGGATTCGAGTCCTCCCTCGGGCATGGGTGTGTGTGTTGTTCTTAGCATAAGTTAGTTTAAGTAGTGTGTAAGTCTAGGGACCGCTGAACGAAGCAGTTTCGTCCCCTAAGAATTCACACACATTTGAACATTTTGAACTAACAGGAGATATTTAACGTATGTAGGGGTCAGCACCAATGGTCACAGGTTTATATGATCCATGAGAAAGTGTCGAAGAAATGCTGAAGAAACTAAAATGGTGGACTCCTGAAGACAGATGTAAACCACCCTGAGAAAGCCTGCTTATGAAGTTTCAAGAACTGATTTTAAATGATGATTGTAGGAAAATGCTAGAATGTGTCACGTTGCAGGGATCGTGAAGACAAGATTAGATTAATTACAGGACGCACGGAGGCATTTAAACTGTCGTTCTTTCCGTGATCCATACATGAATGGAAAGGGAAAATATCGTAATAACTGGTACAGTGCGACGTACCCTCTGCCATGCACTTCACAGTGGTTGTCAGAGTATAGAAGTAGATACTTGAAACACCAAAGCAACATGTAATAATTTAACTATTTCAGCAGATATATTAATGGAAACTATATAAATGAACGTTCACAGAGTACATTAACTTCTGCAACACATCTCCTGTCTTTGTGAAGTACAGTTTCAAGTATTAGGAGACGTGACCACCATTACGACCTTCTCCCTGGCGCCTGGGCACCTGGTAAGTCCACAAGCGCGAGCTGAGAGTAGCAGCCATATACCTTGCAATTAGTACTTTGTTTCTTCCAGAAACAAAGCAACACAAGTCTTACAGGTACCCAAGGCTTCGTAGATGTCAATCAAGAGGTGTATAGATGGCACAGTAACATAGATTACCTTCTCACTAGTCTGGACACTTTGCTGGATACTATTTGCTAGGAAATTGCGCGAGAATTTATGGAGCCCTTCGTAATGGTCACGTCCAGTTACATTTAGGAAGACGCTTTAGACTGTTACATCTCCTAGTTTCATAGTAAGTTTTGTCTGCGACCTCACATTCTTTGATCAGCTGCCAACTGCTCCAGTGATCCAGAAGTTAAGACCAGGAAAGCCAGGCACCTCAATTTCCTCCGATATACGCCAGAATAATGCACTCCAAATCACATTAACATAGATTCTAAGCCCACTCTAGCTCATCTACCTTCAGTTCCTGCATCTGTGGTGAACTGGGGTAGCATAGTTTCAATTTTATGAAACATATTCCCGTGTATGTGCTCCATCGTTGTACCTCCGCATCATGATTATTTGACACAGTCCCTATACCTATATCTGACCGACACTTCGGGGCAGTATGTGGTCGCTTAGTTTTTCGCATCCTGGTGAGTAGCAAGACTGTTGTCAACTACTACCTCCGTGATAGTCAGTGGTCGGTTTCGCCAGTTAGTGTTGTTTTATTGTTGTAGTTGGCTATTCTACTAGTGATTATTGATTTAGGCATGCACGTAGCCTGGGTTATCTGATGCTCCTTTCTCTTATACTTCCGTCTCTTGGGATTGTCATTGCTATTCCCATAGTTATTATTTCCATAGTTCTTGCCACGATGTTTATTCAGCAGGTTCTGGGGCACGTCATTTCGTGCCCCTTGATAATTCTCAGTTCCATTGAATCCTCGATGATACAACTGACTGTTCGTCGCTCAGCGATGTTCCGGATTTTCCATCTTCATGTTCTATGCTGGGTGAAACAAAGATAGAGATAAACACCTCCGGATTCATTTCCTACACAAGTATTAGCTTTTCACATGTCTCTCTTGCCTTTCAAAATTCTTAAAGTATCCAGATGTGACATGATTTCATCCAAATATCGAGTTTTATTGATACAATTCTCAAAATGTTTGAGCAAATTACCTTGGCCGATGCGCAAAAGAATGCCGCTAAAGACTTCATACCTTAATCGTTCCTATACTCCACTGTACTTTGCTAAAAATGTTCTTCCGACTTCTTCGTAAGTAATGCATGACATGGAGCATCTGCCACCCACATGGCTGTGTTCCTGTGGATGAATCCACTGACGTACAGTATTTTTTGGGCTTCACAGCAAGATCGTGATAGTGCGTCTCTAAAAGCTCGTATAAACACTATAGGGTATATAATTTTCTTATTTGGTGAAAGAACCTGAAACAGGCTGTCTTTAATTGACTTTCTCTCCCTGAAATTGGAGGCGTATTGGTCATCACCTTTCAGACTCTTTGCGCTGGAGGTGAGAAGTTCGCATCTAATTCTGGTGTATTATGTTGTGGTTCTATGACAACAGAACATGTATGTGTTTGTATTAGAGTCATTAACTAGGGACTGGTAGTCCAGCACTGCTTCTTTAACATAATCAAGCTCCATACTCACAGATTCGACATGTTCTCTAATGGCAGATCACTACTACCAAAAATTACCTCTCAGATGAATTTTGACATCGTGAATTCCATGTGGCTATAATACCTTTCTTTGACGATATGTCTGAACCACTGCTTGAAATTCTTCTTCTACCTTTTCAGCTAACTGCACATCCTTTGCAGATGTCCGTTTTGCTGATTCGGCAGCGAGCTGATTCTTTTGCAGAGCAATTGTTCATTAGCTTGCTTTACCTGTTCTAGAGATAGATCGGTAACACGTTACAACAAGTTCATTACTGTTTCTTAGAGAGTTTCCTGATTCTGACATATCTTGTCTGCGTCACTGGTCAACGTGTCGTAGCTTCCGGTTAATGCTGATGAGTTTTTCACAAATCATACATCTCATTGGCTAAACTGTCTTTGATTCCGAAATGTCCTTACACAAGGTAGTTTGACTTTCTGAAATCTTTCTCGTTAAATTCTGATGTAGGTCAATTTAATCATGTTTAGTCAAATTACGTCCTGTTTCTTAACATTACTTCCAGCTTTTCACTACAAGTGCCCACCTGATTAAAAATTGCAGCTTAGGTTCAAAATGGTTCAAATGGCTCTGAGCACTATGGGACTCAACATCTTAGGTCATAAGTCCCCTAGAACTTAGAACTACTTAAACGTAACTAACCTAAGGACATCACACACACCCATGCCCGAGGCAGGATTAGAAAATGCGACCGTAGCAATCCCGCGGTTCCGGACTGCAGCGCCAGAACCGCTAGACCACCGCGGCCGGCTGCAGCTTAGGTTCCGCTAAATGTAGCAGCTCTAAGAATAATTCTGATAACAGTTTAGCATTCGCTTTGTCTTGCATGGCAGATCGACTTACTGAACATTACTTTCGTATGTTTCATTGATTTCTGCCTGATATCTCTTTTCTGCCATAATCTGCAAAGTACACTCCTGGAAATTGAAATAAGAACACCGTGAATTCATTGTCCCAGGAAGGGGAAACTTTATTGACACATTCCTGGAGTCAGATACATCACATGATCACACTGACAGAACCACAGGCACATAGACACAGGCAACAGAGCATGCACAATGTCGGCACTAGTACAGTGTATATCCACCTTTCGCAGCAATGCAGGCTGCTATTCTCCCATGGAGACGATCGTAGAGATGCTGGATGTAGTCCTGTGGAACGGCTTGCCATGCCATTTCCACCTGGCGCCTCAGTTGGACCAGCGTTCGTGCTGGACGTGCAGACCGCGTGAGACGACGCTTCATCCAGTCCCAAACATGCTCAATGGGGGACAGATCCGGAGATCTTGCTGGCCAGGGTAGTTGACTTACACCTTCTAGAGCACGTTGGGTGGCACGGGATACATGCGGACGTGCATTGTCCTGTTGGAACAGCAAGTACCCTTGCCGGTCTAGGAATGGTAGAACGATGGGTTCGATGACGGTTTGGATGTACCGTGCACTATTCAGTGTCCCCTCGACGATCACCAGTGGTGTACGGCCAGTGTAGGAGATCGCTCCCCACACCATGATGCCGGGTGTTGGCCCTGGGTGCCTCGGTCGTATGCAGTCCTGATTGTGGCGCTCACCTGCACGGCGCCAAACACGCATACGACCATCATTGGCACCAAGGCAGAAGCGACTCTCATCGCTGAAGACGACACGTCTCCATTCGTCCCTCCATTCACGCCTGTGGCGACACCACTGGAGGCGGGCTGCACGATGTTGGGGCGTGAGCGGAAGACGGCCTAACGGTGTGCGGGACCGTAGCCCAGCTTCATGGAGACGGTTGCGAATGGTCCTCGCCGATACCCCAGGAGCAACAGTGTCCCTAATTTGCTGGGAAGTGGTGGTGCGGTCCCCTACGGCACTGCGTAGCATCCTACGGTCTTGACGTGCATCCGTGCGTCGCTGCGGTCCGGTCCCAGGTCGACGGGCACGTGCACCTTCCGCCGACCACTGGCGACAACATCGATGTACTGTGGAGACCTCACGCCCCACGTGTTGAGCAATTCGGCGGTACGTCCACCCGGCCTCCCGCATGCCCACTATACGCCCTCGCTCAAAGTCCGTCAACTGCACATACGGTTCACGTCCACGCTGTCGCGGCATGCTACCAGTGTTAAAGACTGCGATGGAGCTCCGTATGCCACGGCAAACTGGCTGACACTGACGGCGGCGGTGCACAAATGCTGCGTAGCTAGCGCCATTCGACGGCCAACACCGCGGTTCCTGGTGTGTCCGCTGTGCCGTGCGTGTGATCATTGCTTGTACAGCCCTCTCGCAGTGTCCGGAGCAAGTATGGTGGGTCTGACACACCGGTGTCAATGTGTCCTTTTTTCCATTTCCAGGAGTGTACAATAAAGGAAAAACACTTTATTCATAGTTAAAACAGTAATAAGTATACTAAAACACACATTAAATTAATGTTGCAACAATTAAGCTGAAATACTGAATAAAAAAATGTATTAGAACTTCTTTGTAAGCTACGCTGCTGCATTCACAAGACCACTCCGTGCTCTTCAGTTTACGTGTCCTTGTCCTCCACTTACAAGACAGGTCTTAAATTTAGACAACACTGTCTGTGAAGTGCAGCGATCTGGTGCTGTGTTTAGGTTATAATCTATCGTCGAGATCGCAATTTTTATTTATTTCCCGGTTTCCGCTTATGTTAAAGGCATCCTCGTTCACTGTGTACGATCGTTATATCACGAGAAAACCGAGCAGCCGCCAGCACCAGCCATAGGGGGCCAAAAATTCTGAAGATGGTTTTAAAATAAGCCTAATCCGGTAAATGAACAAATATTATTGCGATATCGACTGTTAATATTAACTTACTTGAGAGAATTCAATACTATTAACTATTTACAGAAGGCTCCGGGAACTTGTTCGCTAGTTTAATACGCAAAAATATATTATTAATTAGGATTTTGATATTTAGGTTTGAATGAATCTCTTTTTCTAGTTTGCTTTTAGTATTACTGTTAAGTGGTTGGTATGTAGCTGCAAGTGCTGTAATTCGCGCTTGATTGCACAGCTGTTCGTTGGTGTGGATTAATTTTGAAATAGCCAATAGTAGTGACTAAAATAAACTCGTCACGGAACGCAGGCTCGGCAAATGCGAACAATAAACTGCCAATATCCACCAGATAGCATAAAGAGTCTTTGATAGAAAAAAACAGGTACTTTTCCGATATGAGGCTAATTGTTCAAACACGTAAGCAGAGATTTAAGTCTCATTCTGTCATGTTGGTTAAGTTTATTTGCGTCTTTTTTAATAATCCACAAATATCGCTACAGTATTGTTAACAGCGGAAATGGCGATGTAAGTGCCATGATTATGTACACTCCTCGCTTTTTTATCGGACCAGAACAGAGTGTATCATAATTCATATATTAATCAGATGAGTATTCCGAAAAACGACGGGCACCAGAGAGAACAGTACGCGTTGAGTGTAAAAGACCACTACCGCACAGGCAGTAGCTACTCAGGTGAACAAAAAACTCGTAACAGAAATATAATATACTATAAATGTAAAGTATTGCTAAAGAAGAGTACATGAATAGAGGCCTAAGGCAAAGTTAACACTACTCGATGCAATTCTCTTGCGCTTCACAAATGCGAATACTGTTTTAGATGGAAAACGCTGGAGGGAATTAGTTTAAGTGGAGAGAGAGAACTGAACCTCAAGATACTAATCCAGACGGCAAAACGGGGACGTTAAAGAGAAAGTCTGTGGCCGTGGCCTGAAATGGTCGCGGTCACCGTGCGAAGGAAGTGGCGTGCGTACACGAAAGTCGTTGCCGAGTTCTGTTCAAGGTGATGAACGACTAAACCGTGACTAAATGGAAGAGATAAAGTAGTTGTAGCAAAACGAGTCCGTGACGGTGATGAAGCTGCATCTGTTGGTCCGTATTGCAGCCACACTTGAATAGGGTCCGAGGCGGCGTCAGTCCAATCTTTTATGGCTTTGAAGACCCAACCCATAAGTCAACTTACAACCGCAAAAAATATAGCCATTCCCTGCTTATGTGGAGGGAGTGGAGCCTAGAAATTTGACATTCCGGCAGAAGAAGACACCATTCCCAACTTGAAGAGATTTTAATTGTTGCCACCAGTTTGAGCAAATTAATAATATCTATGTAAAAGGTTGCTGCCGAAATCCATTTCGATATTTACGTTCCTTAGTACTTTAGGGTGTCTTCAAAGGAGGATATAAGATGAACACCAACAAAAGCAAAACGAGGATAATGGAATGTAATCGAATTAAATTGGGTGATGCTGAGGGTATTAGATTAGGAAATGAGACGCTTAAAGTAGTAAATGAGTTTTTCTATTTGGGGAGCAAAATAACTAATGATGGTCGAAGTAGAGAGGATATAAAATGTAGATTGGCAATGACAAGTAAAGCATTTCTGAAGAAGAGAAATTTGTTAACATCGAGTATAGATTTAAGTGTCAGGACGTCTTTTTTGAAAGTAGTTGTATGGAGTGTAGCCATGTATGGGAGTGAAACATGGACGATAAATAGTTTATACAAAAAGAGAATAGAAGCTTTAGAAATGTGGTGCTACAGAAGGATGCTGAAGATTAGATGGGTAGATCATGTAACTAATGAGAAGGTACTGAATAGAATTGGATAGAAGAGAAATTTGTGAGACAACTTGACGAGAAGAAGGGATCGATTGGTAGGACATGTTCTGAGGCATCAAGTGTTCACCAATTTAGTATTGGAGGGCAGCGCGGAGGGTAAAAATCGTAGATTGAGACCGAGATATGAATACACTAAACAGATTCAGAAGGATGTAGGTTTCAGTAGCTACTGGGAGATGATGAAGCTTGCACAAGATAGAGTAACATGGAGAGCTGCATCAAACCAGTCTCTGGACTGAAGACAACAACACAACAACAATACATTAGGAGCAATTCAAATATGAAATGTAACAGAAGCTTTACGGAACTGGAACTACAGTGTTTGGAACACTGACTGAAATTACTGTGTTGAAATTGTTACACGTGTGTGAGTATGAATGCTGATATAATATGAGTAAATGCATTCATGTTTCTCTGTTTTTTTTTGGTCACTTGTGTTCCATAAAGCCTGTGATCGGAAGTGGAGATACTTCTGCTGCTTTGTTTGAATATGCGGTGTTATATTTGGTGAAATGGCTTAAAAGAAGCTGATCTTAAACACAGATCCACGAAAACTTTCGTTTGTGTATTACATACGTGTGGATATTAATTTGGTGGCATATTAAGTTCATTTTGATTTCGTTGAGCTACTGTGTGTCATAGTTACCCATTTTAAATTGTAGTTCTGTTAATCTACAGGATTAACGACAATATGGCATCGTCCTGCAGAAAAACTTCTTAATGTAACGTAAGTTGTTGACGTGGCTCTAAACAGGATTATTTTAGCACAGTTTTGCTTAATAAATACATGATTCAATTCTAGACACTTTGACCAGTCTACAGGTGTCGTAGTTGGCAAGCAATATACAAATTTTCAAATTCAGTTAAACTTAACAGAAGGCGGAAGGCCCTACTGTGCCAATGTTAAATTTGCTAGATTTATATATCTTTATTTGTGGAAGTGTTGCACCTACAACTACGGAATTTCGACGACTGTTTCCAGCCTGCGCTGTTACGTCACTGAACTACAATGAGTGTTTCATCATTGTTGGTAAAACAGTCATGATTTTTTTTTACCACCAGGTCGATTGTAATAGGGCAAAGTTTCAACTAACTCCCTCTGATTCAGAGAATATGGCAGTTCTTGTCGTGAATTTAGCCCACTGGCACCTTTCAGCTATTTTATACCATTTCCGAAATTTTAATTTTATTCCTTTAGTAGTTTTCAGATGAAGGGACGTAAAGACTGAAATGTTAACTGCTACAAAATGCGACCAACTCTGATCTGATAAACAAAAATGTAAGGCAGAGTAGCCGCGGTGTTATTCTCGTTATCCTTCTTAACCTAGAAGCACCCTTCTCTTTTGTGCCGTGACATTCCTGATATGAACTTCAGCTGTATACAGAGCCTTGTGTGTTCGCACTTGTCCAAATGCTAAAAACCTTGGAAGCTGTTCACTAAAAGTTACCTTTCAAGTTATTCATTTTATGTGAGTTTTAAATCGCTAAACCTGTAGAAAGGGCATTCTGCACAAAGGTTCGCAACTGCTACACATACTGCAGTCTTTGGCTGGTAAGGTGTACTAGATATTTTGGAAGTATAGTTACCTGACCAATGAGAGTCCCAGATGGCAGAGTTCGTCTTGCGCGTTCCCCAGTGAACGCTGGCAAAAGCATTTGCTGCCTTCTCTTCTGGATCTTCACGATTGTCAGGGCTGGCTTGTGGACGTGTGTACTAAGTTGGGGTTATGTTCTGGTAGTCATTCCAATCCATTACGGTGAGGTCGGGGCAATGATAGCGTATGTTGGCATAAAATTTTGTACTCAGTGCTTTCAGGACTGTAAATATAACTTTAGTCGTGTCCATACTTAACATCCGTTCTTCAATAAAAGAGATCTGATTCCATGCTTGGCGAACGGATTCGGTGTTTAGGTTTTCCATCTATGACATCAGAGTATGGCAATTTTTACCTTCCTTTATTACAGCTTTGAGTACTTTGGTGTGTACGGATCTTACTTTTTTTTGTTTCGCATGTATCATGACATTATACATCACTTGGAGCATCACAGGAAAATATAATTTTGCTGTTACCACTTCTAATTGAGTTAGTAATTTATAATCAGGAATTCCATTAAAGCATTTGCGGTTTATTTTCATCCCAATGTCATTTATGAAGACTGCACGATCTTTGAACTGCTCACACATAATCTCACATTTTTCTTGAAGCAGTATTTTGTCTTAGGACAAGTTATTGTGTGCATTATGACATCAGCGAATTTATTAATCGAAAAAGCTGCCATCAGCAGAAATATTTTGAATTCTTCGCATACCTTTACAGCCAGTACGTTGCGTCACTGTTAGCGAGACGTGACTTGTTTCTATAAACATGCGATAGGCTTTCAAAGTGAGGTTGCACATCATCGTCGCCAGTGGCCTGCATGAAAAGGACTTTACACGTACATTTATGAATCATGCCAAGAAGTTACAAGACGTAGTTGTAATCTTGGATTCATTGAAATATTCTTTCTTTCACGTTACACAATAAAAGCACTTCCTACTTCTGACCATTTCAATTCAACAGAGATCAAATAGCGTTAATGACTATTTCTGTGTCAGAATTTTGTATTAAAAGGATAATAGTTTTAGGATCTTTTAATGAAGTCATGTATCTTATGAGTTTAGTTTAATTCAAGAAAAAGTTGGAGGAGACTTTCAACATTCCATGTTATTAACACCGAGAATAAAGCCATGCTTTTCTATGAGAAATTAAGTTACACAGATGGCCATCATCAGCTGAAATAACGGGATCACAGACCTTTCGACTTTTATGCTTTATCCCAACATATACATCCTTATTCACAGGAGTCCTTACGAGATTGCTGAACGACTCTATAACATTTCATGAGATTAAGCTGTCCCAAATTTGTATTCATTGATATAATTACTTCCATAACAGTCAATAAGATACAATGTTTTTTGCGCTATTACGGATTCCTATACTTTGAGATCATCTGTATTTGCAGCACGGCTAAGAATGTGTAAACAAGGAAAATGAAGAGATTTATTACTACACGATGATCCGTGCTAATAAGTTACCGATACAGCTTGCATCATTTCCTGCAAATTTGTACATTATATGTTACTACCGTGCCATTGTACTGCTGGAATTCATTTATAAATGCGTCCCACAAGCGACACCACACCAAGTCACAATTCAAAAACTTAACTGTGGTTAGAGTTCAGTTTTTGTTACTATGATAACGATACCAACAGAAAGATCAAAGTATACACGCCTACTACAGTGAGCCAAATTTACAGCTTTCTGTATCTTCTTTTAAAACAGCGAAGGTTTGAACACGAATCGAATTGGGTAAATTTCCAGCATGAAAATGCAATTACGAAAACTTAAAACACAAGTTTCCTTGGTAGAATTTATGAAAAACTATTTTCCACCATTCTAAGCATAATATAGCAAATATCATTATTATCATTATTTAAATTGGGCAGCTAGTGTGGAGTGGGATCGGTAAGGTGCTGGGAAGTGAATCTTGACATTTGCACGAGAAAAGTATTTATGTGAAAACATTGGTTAAAACTGATTACCATAAATATTCAGATATTTCACCTTGATTATTGCAAAACGCCTGCTTATGGCAACCGATGAATGATTCATACTGCTCAAAGAGTTTAAATAACCTGAAAGACTGATAACGATAGTTTGTAATAATAATTTTGCAAAACGACTTCTCTATTAAATCAGTATTCAAGCAAATGAGCAACAACTTAAAAACACTGAGATATCAAAAACGTTATGGTAGGAGGTACATAACGGTGAAATTAAATTAGTTGTAGTTTTCGTTGCCCCTAGTACAATGTATAGCAGACAAACAATTCTAATGCAAAGAAAAAATTTGCATTAGGCATATCAATGAGAAGCAGTATTCAAGGAGGTCCAAGAATCGGCGCAGCTCAACCAACGAGACATCATAACCAACGACTATAAAAAGAGGAACACGCAGTACAGCTTACAAGTACGATTAGGAAAATCGGGCCCCAGGTATTGTACCAACAAGTGTGCTCAAAATACTGAACTTCAAACAAAGCCCACATTGCAAATTAAAGAATATCTTTTCAGTAATCATAAACTTCAAGGAAATACCTACCTTACGCCAAACACAGTTTAGAAATCGAAATTAAAACGCAATACATTAATTTTTTTCAAACAATGTTTAAAGAAATGAACAATGGATCAAAGTACGAGACACTTGTATCCTGAAAGACGAAACTGGCTCATAGACAAGGAAATTGCAAGAAATGCTGGTCGGTTTACAGCTCCATTGAACGACCACTTGTGGCTGCTCAGGAACTTCCTTCTGCTCATAGTAGCAAGACGAAACTGACGAAGAGCTAAAGCAGCTCTGTGTTAAGTCGCTGCAGCTTGTCGCGCGCTCTCCCTCTCGTGAGAGGCCAGAAAGGATGTTACTTAGCAACCGCCAAAGATGTGTCACCGCGCTGTCGATAAGAAATGGATAGTGGGTATGGCTCAATCCTCTTCCCCCTAAAACTCAAACTGAGGGAGGGGAAAACAGTACAAAAAAATGTCCTCTCCTTTTAATGGCCTTGGCTGACCAGGCTAGTATCACCTGAGGCATTCATCCTCACTTGACTGATAAACAACGCACCCGATGCCGATGTCTTTTCCCAGTAGCGACATTTTGAACTACGAGACATAGCAGGGGTGGTGTAAAGACTTTGCTTTACCCGAAAGTCGATAATATTTTTTTTCTTTTGTGCATTATCTTGTCATAGTACGCACGTATCATTTATTTCAACTATTCTTTATTTGTTAATACGTCACATTGTTCCGTCATTCATTTTGTCACTGATTTATATTTTATATTGTACGAATATGAATGTTCTGGTTTTATATACTTTGTAAACCTTTGGTTAGGCTAGAAGAAGAACTGTGTCAGAGAGAGAGCGAACGACTATCGATAGAGAGCGAGTGAGTTGTGGTATCGTGGCCGGTTCGCGGGTGGAGAAACGTTGCGAAGTTCGGCGTGAAAGACGGTGATACGCGGAGGAATAATTAATTACAGTGCGTCCGCTGTGTTAACAGGAGATCGTGCATTATTAAGTGAGCAGTAAAACCTGAAAAGTATATCGAGTGTTTGCGGTGACGATTTTAAATACTGTGTGGACTTGTGAACCAGACACCATTGTCGTGTGGAGACACTAACTGTTAGAACTGCGTGAAAGTGGAACAAACCAAAATGTTAAGTAAAAGAACAGTGCTCTGATTTGATCAAGAGACATTCGTTATATCATCCAAACTGTCTTAAAGACGACGACTTAAACTGAACTGATGTTTAACGGACTGTTATAGTGATAAACACATGTGACTGTTTTCCTGTGGCAACACGGTGAAAGAAGTGTGCGAAGTATTGGCATTAACCGGCTATATATCGTAAATACTAAAGACACTGCATAATTCCGACCTACCCGCACCGCATGATTAATAAACGTTTAATAATAAAACGTCGTGCACCTAACGACAACGCACACACTGCAACTATTATTATCGCGCCAGTGTTGCCAACTTATTCTATTACAACGGAGACGTGGACCACCGCCGTAACTGGAATATTAATGAAACAGGAGCATCCATCATTATCTTCACTCCACGAACCAGGATTAACTTCATACATCGTCCGCGCGGACCACCGCTGACAACATCGCACAGCCTGCAGCAACAGTTAAGACATTAAAAGAAAATTATTACGCTGTCTCTCATTTCAAAATTAAACACAATTGCAGTTAAATTATCTATTTTAAAAACAGTGTCACAATGCCAAGGTTCATTTTTGTTTAGTTCCAATAAATATTCTTTCCACTATCTCATCTTGTTGACAGTGTTGAAAACCCGCAAAATTAAAGTTCACTTACTTAATTTTCTTTCACAATTCTTCTCAGACTTTTTGCTGCTCATCATAATTTTATTTTAATGTTTGTGTGTAACTTCTTTTGGAAGGTGTAAATATTCTATTTTTTGTGCAGTAAAATTAGCTTCCATAAAATTACGTATATAACTAACTGATGCTGACCGCCATTGCTGATTGAAAACTGACCGATAGTATTTTTTCACCTATTATCTCATTGGCTGTCAGCTTCAAAACAAAACTGGGTATTTCGTGGGCATCTAGCAGATGCGTGATGTCTATGTAGGCCCCTACAATACCTTTTTCTTTTTTTTTTTACTTTTGCAGGTTTACTGGAATTATATTGACTTTAGTTGTTCATTTGGCTCCCGTTAAAGTGATTTATCGCATCTATATAATAACTGTACCGACTTACGTAATTTATTTTTTTATTACATAAACATTGACATACCGAATTTAGAATAAAATTAGCGTCTTACTGGACCCACGTAAGATTCTGCATGGAGTGACAAAGACAATGCCAAATTTTTTTTTTTCGTCCATGACTAACAGGGGTAGTCAGATTCCCTGTATAATGTTTTATTATTTAAAGGTTTTTTTTTAGAAGTAGAGAACCAGCTTCTTTACAGATGGCGACCGATTAGCGTCAGGACAGTACTGTTTCAATGCTGCCAGTTGAACTCATACATGTTCCAATCTGTGCAGAAGGCAGCGAAAGCCTTTGACTCTTCTGCTGAAAGTATTTGGTGATAATATTGGTCCAGGTCTAAAACACTAAAATAGCGTGCTCCTGCAAATCAAGAAAACATGTGAGAAGATCAAGCAAGGACACAGAATCCAGAGTTACCTTCTGATCCAAAACTCTGTAGTCGATCACGAGCCTACATCTTTCGCCATTCCGTTTGGGATTATAAACATTGGCGAGGCATACAGAGACCTAGAGGGCCTAATTGCACGTTTCGTAAGTAACTTTCAGCAATCTTCCTTAGTTCCCGTGTCTCGGGTGGCGACAACCGGTTAGGAGACTGCACTGGGATCTGGCCGGTAAGTTACACTACTCGCCATTAAAATTGCTACACCAAGAAGGAATGCAGATGATGAACGGGTATTCATTGGACAAATATATTATACTAGAACAGACATGTGCTTACATTTTCAGGCAATTTGGGTGCATAGATCCTGAGAAATCAGTATACAGAAAAACCACCTCTGGCCGTAATAACGGCCTTGATACGCCTGGGCATTGAGTCAAACAGAGCTTGGATGCCGTGTACAGGTACAGCTGCCCATGCACCTTCAACACGATACCACAGTTCATCAAGAATAGTGACTGGCGTATTGTGACGAGCCAGTTGCTGGGCCACCATTGACCAGACGTCTTCAGTGGGTGAGAGATCTGGCGATTGTGATGGCCAGGGCAGCAGTTGAACATTTTCTGTAGCCAGAAAGGCCCGTACAGGACCTGCAACATGCGGTCGTGCATTATCCTGCTGAAATGTAGAGTTTCGCAGGGATCGAATGAGGGTAGAGCCACGGGTCGTAACACATCTGAAATGTAACGTCCACTGTTCAAAGTGCCGTCAATGCGAACAAGAGGTGACCGAGACGTGTAACCAATGGCACCCCATACCATCACACCGGGTGATACGCCAGTATGGCGATGACAAATACACGCTTCCAATGTGCCTTCACTGTGATGTCGCCAAACACGGATGCGACCATCATGATGCTGTATACAGTACCTGGATTCATCCGAAAAAATTACGTTTTGCCATTCGTGAACCCAGGTTCGTCGTTGAGTACACCATCGCAGGCGCTCCTGTGTGTGATGCAGCGTCAAGGGTAACCGCACACATGGTCTCCGATCTGATAGTCCATACTGCTGCAAACGTCGTCGATCTGTTCGTGGAGGTGGTTGTTGTCTTGCAAACGTGCCCAATGTTGACTCAGGGACCGAGACGTGGCTGCACGATCCGTTACAGCCATGCGGATAAGCTGCCTGTCATCTCAACTGGTAGTGATACGAGGCCGTTGGGATCCAGCACGGCGTTCCGTACTACCCTCCTGAACCCACCGATTCCATATTCTACTAACAGTCATTGGCACTCGACCAACGCGAGGAGCAATGTCGCGATACGATAAACCGCAATCGCAATAGGCTACCATCCGGCCTTTATAAAAGTCGGACACGTCATGGTACGCATTTTTCCTCCTTACATGAGGCATGGCAACAACGTTTGACCAGGCAACACCGTTCAACTGCTGTTTGTGTATGAGAAATCGGTTGGAAACTTTCCTCATGTCAACACGTTGCAGGTGTCGCCACCGGCGCCAACCTTGCGTGAATGCTCTGAAAAGCTAATCATTTGCATATCTGTAACACCTAACCGGTCTGTCAGTACATCTGGAGATTGATTTTGCACATCTAATAAATACTGGGCTTCCGTTGAGTCGACATTATTAATGGCAAAATCTTGGCCATGACATCACAACTAAAACTTTGCGTTAAGATGAAATTTAAAGAAAAGCTTCTTCCGAGAGTAATCTAAAACACAACCTGGCTTTCCTGTAAAATAATAACCCAACAAGGAGTCAACAGACAGTTGTTCAGCAAAATGTAGCCTGTACGGCCATCAGAATTGCTGAACTTTTAAACTAATTCGCACCTGGCTTAACGAGGACAAGGTCTGGCCATTAACGGCGCACACCTGTTTATCCAGTTGCTTTAATTTTTGAGGTTTAGAAATATACCTATTCTTGAAATACCAAGAGCAATTCAGTAAGGAAAATATTACTGCCGGAATCCAGTAGTCCACAAACCGGCTCGTGATTCAGTGTGAAACAGACAAATGGCAGACAGGAGTTAGAAACTCCATTGAGCTTATTGAAAGCAGCAGGTGGCCCATCAGCTTGCCTCCTCCAACCCCACTTACAAAACCGTCATCTACCACTAATTTTTCCGCTACCTACGGGACATTGCCTAGCAAAATATTCCGGTTTATTACACCTGGAGCAACTCCCGCTAATTCGCCCTCGTTGGTTGCTCCGATGATACCGAGGAGACATTGCTTTACCGGCGAATAAGAAACCTTTTCTGATAAGCAAAATAGATAATCTGAATTGCCCTCACCATTTAATCTACAGGTAAGTCTCAAAAGCAGCTTAGTCTGTTAGCGAAAATCACTGGCGACAGTCTTCCGCTTGCACGCTGTCGATTACATTACTGTCGTTCTCAGTTTCGCTGAATCTGGTACACGATGCTACTTGGCATCGTCTAATGTTGTTAATGTAAACCAAAAAAGGTTCCTTGTTAACCTTTTACATTGAATAATACATCTTGATTAACTCGCTCCTTTGCCTATCTTGGTAAAAAGTTTCTGAAGGCAAGATCGTATAAGTATTTCTTTATTTACAAACAACCGGTTTCGATACACTTTGCTGTCACGTTCAGGTCCGTAACATAGTGCATATACATGGAATATCTCTCTTGTCATGAGTTATGACATAATAGTTGAAATAAGTTGTTTTTTTTTGGGGGGGGGGGGAGGATGTTTACCCGCATGACGCCCGTCTTCCACGTTGGTGTGTATTTTTTAAGCCTAATAATTTTACTTGTATTTTATAAAAAAAAAGTTTTCTAGCTCCGAATGACGCAGTATTGAGTTTTATATGGCCGGCCTCTTTATTTGAAATTTCGGTCCTGCGTTTTTAACGTTCTCGTTCTAGTGCTATATGATACGAAAAATCTGTTTATGTACTGCATCTGTGTGTTGTATTATACACCTTGTTTTCTCATTTTAAATTTACCGCCTTTATTTATATTTTACTTCGTCAAAATTTTAGGATAAGTTAAGCACAGGTGATGCCCCTAGTAATTCGATCTTATCAATGTTTTATGTGCATTACATTTATAAAGTTTTAGTGGGTATGTATATCCAGTTTACGATCTCTCATTTTTAATCACTGCTGCGTCGCAGCGCCACCTCTTGAGGTGATTCTGTATTAGCCTTGAGTACTGGCACACGACGGTGTGGCGCATTATGCTTACTACCTGAGCCCCCCACCTTACTGTTACTCGCTCCTGTGAACGGGAATGCGTTATGCAGATCTTGGTGCCTCTCGCCTCCATCTAGAAAAGGTAATGATTTTACTATTTTATATTTCTAGTTTTTACTGAGTTTAACGAAGGCGATGTTGGCCTGATATATTCGACGATGCCCTTTGGCTACACTGACTAAAGGATTCTTCAGAAATACCAAATTAAGGTATTTGTTCTTTCATTAGGTGATCTGTTTATATTTTCAATAGGTGATCTGTTTATATATGCTTATAGGTTACCCACGTCTGCACAACGCGATCGAGATTCTTAAATACACTCCTGGAAATGGAAAAAAGAACACATTGACACCGGTGTGTCAGACCGACCATACTTGCTCCGGACACTGCGAGAGGGCTGTACAAGCAATGATCACACGCACGGCACAGCGGACACACCAGGAACCGCGGTGTTGGCCGTCGAATGGCGCTAGCTGCGCAGCATTTGTGCACCGCCGCCGTCAGTGTCAGCCAGTTTGCCGTGGCATACGGAGCTCCATCGCAGTCTTTAACACTGGTAGCATGCCGCGACAGCGTGGACGTGAACCGTATGTGCAGTTGACGGACTTTGAGCGAGGGCGTATAGTGGGCATGCGGGAGGCCGCGTGGACGTACCGCCGAATTGCTCAACACGTGGGGCGTGAGGTCTCCACAGTACATCGATGTTGTCGCCAGTGGTCGGCGGATGGTGCACGTGCCCGTCGACCTGGGACCGGACCGCAGCGACGCACGAATGCACGCCAAGACCGTAGGATCCTATGCAGTGCCGTAGGGGACCGCACCGCCACTTCCCAGCAAATTAGGGACACTGTTGCTCCTGGGGTATCGGCGAGGACCATTCGCAACCGTCTCGGGCTACGGTCCCGCACACCGTTAGGCCGTCTTCCGCTCACGCCCCAACATCGTGCAGCCCGCCTCCAGTGGTGTCGCGACAGGCGTGAATGGAGGGACGAATGGAGACGTGTCGTCTTCAGCGATGAGAGTCGCTTCTGCCTTGGTGCCAATGATGGTCGTATGCGTGTTTGGCGCCGTGCAGGTGAGCGCCACAATCAGGACTGCATACAACCGAGGCACACAGGGCCAACACCCGGCATCATGGTGTGGGGAGCGATCTCCTACACTGGCCGTACACCACTGGTGATCGTCGAGGGGACACTGAATAGTGCACGGTACATCCAAACCGTCATCGAACCCATCGTTCTACCATTCCTAGACCGGCAAGGGAACTTGCTGTTCCAACAGGACAATGCACGTCCGCATGTATCCCGTGCCACCCAACGTGCTCTAGAAGGTGTAAGTCAACTACCCTGGCCAGCAAGATCTCCGGATCTGTCCCCCATTGAGCAGTTTGGGACTGGATGAAGCGTCGTCTCACGCGGTCTGCACGTCCAGCACGAACGCTGGTCCAACTGAGGCGCCAGGTGGAAATGGCATGGCAAGCCGTTCCACAGGACTACATCCAGCATCTCTACGATCGTCTCCATGGGAGAATAGCAGCCTGCATTGCTGCGAAAGGTGGATATACACTGTACTAGTGCCAACATTATGCATGCTCTGTTGCCTGTGTCTATGTGCCTGTGGTTCTGTCAGTGTGATCATGTGATGTATCTGACCCCAGGAATGTGTCAATAAAGTTTCCCCTTCCTGGGACAATGAATTCACGGTGTTCTTATTTCAATTTCCAGGAGTGTAGATGTATTTGTTCTCTGTTTTCTATTTAGATAACCTGAAGATGCCTAATAAGGTGAAAAGCGTCGTTGAAAAATAAAAAAAAATAAAATTGCAACCAAGACTGTTTTTATCCAATACTTTTAGTTAGGCATTAGAAGAAAGAGAAATGGAACCCCACATTTACATACGTTCAAAAATTTATTTTATAGAATGTGTTCCTTTGGAGTAGGATCTCACGCCAAGCTGTCATGTAGTTAAAATGTAGCACATAATCTAAATGACAACTTGGGATGAGGTCATACTCAAAATGAACACGTTTTATAACAAATTTTTGAAGTTATGTAAATGTACGGTCCATTACCGTTTCTTGTAATGCCTAACTAAAATTTTTAGGTCAAATACTACGTCGTAACTCATATTTCATATATGTGCACTACGTTACATAGCTTATGAAACGTCCTCTTAGAACAATTACACACGACTGTGCTTAAACTAACACACAATATTTTTTAGCGCAACGCAATCTGACTTTCAAAAATCCCTACAAAAGAATGGCCCTGACTAACATTAACCTATACCTTTCACAAATCACTTAACTCACAAAAATCTTCGTTACTCGAACTACTGCAATACGGCGAGCGCCACTACTGCCAGCTTAATAGTCATCAAAAGTCATAATATATACAGCAGCTCATGACATCCATTTTTACACATTTCAAAACTCCGCCATCTCTCTCCCCACATCCAACACTGCTGGCGGCTCACCTCCAACTGCGCAACACTACGCGCTGTTCACATCCAGCTGCCGCTGCCCAACACTACAATGGCAGACAACAATGCAAACTAGTCACAGACTGCACACAGCGCAGCCAGTGATTTTCATACAGAGCGCTACGTAACGTTGCCAATAAGAAAACATAAACAGCCTACTTACATAGCCCCTATGCTCCCCACAAACAATTTTACAATTTGTTTTGGGCACTGGGCAATACATATTTGTTAAAACTTTTCATAATCGTAATTACAATAACAAAGAAATCAAATGCACACACTTATTCATACAATGTTGGTCAAAAGCTAAACTTCTCTCACAGTCCATAAAGATAGTCCTGATCATTCATCATAATAGTAATTACAGTTTTTTTTCACAAAGTCTCATTAGTAAAAGAAATTGCACACAGAAGTAGTGGATTTCCATGCAGTCTCGAAGAAGTAGTGTTGTCCTTCCAACGGAAAGACAGTGCTGACTCTTGACATGCAGACAGGTAATGGGCCAAAACAGATCAAACCCACAGCAGCGTCAGTCGAAGTTTTGAAGAATATTGGTAGGTAGGTCATCACAGAGCAGACCCACTGTAGTCCTGGTAGAGAATATGGTGTTGGTGGGCCACCAGAGGTGCAGAACCACTGCAGTCCTTGTAGAAATAATGGTATTGGTGGGCCATCAAAGATGCAGACCCACTGTAGTCCATGTAGAAATAATGGTATTGGTGGGTCATCAAAGATGCCGACCCACTGTAGTCCTTGTAAAGATGGCTAGCAGCCATCTGTTGCGACTGTGCAGGTGCACAATCACCATCGAAGATGCTGTTATCCAGTCCCTTGCTGAATTATTAACACACATGCAGATACTACCAGTCCCAACTTCTCACATATTGTGCATGTAGTATGACCAACAGAAATGTGTGCAGTGAAATGTAACTTACATGTTACTTAATTTGATGAACTGGTGTCAATTACAATATTATAACATAAGAATACAATAATAATGGTACAAAATACATCATTAAAACATAACAGTACAGATAACATTTGTAGTAACACAGACTTTACAAAAGAATAAATAAACATATACATCAGTGTTACAAGAATTATGACATAAGTAAATAAATAAAATAATGAGAATAGTTTTCAAAACATTGATTTCACACATGAGAATTGAAACAGAACAGAATTAATAATGTGTAAATACCTTTACAAAGAAAATGACATATTATAAATGCAAATTATGTTTGAGGATAACAGTATTCCCCATCATAGTGATTGTAGCTTAGTACTAGAAAAATTCTACAACATAAGTCTTATCAGATAAACATATAAATACAGGAAAAACATAAATACACAAGGGTACACAAACATATAGCCGAATAATACAAAAGGAAAGGACAGGGTTTGTTTTCAGTGCAACATTTGGTACTGCAGTCCAACCCAAAACTTCATTCCATAGATCTTTCGTCTTATTTCGATATTTGCTCCAGCCAAAAAAATCCTATCCAAGCATGCTTTCTGTATTTTTCTCATATAACCTCTCAGTGCATTTCTTCAAATTCATCGCAACTCATTCTCTTATAGGCTATCCCCTCTTAAGTTAACTTAAATCTACTGAGCTCAGATGCTAAACTAAGGAACGAGGCAATGCAGCAGCACAAAACAATTAACACGAACAGCAATGACAAAAAAAATTCAAATTGGCAAAGTAAGGAACAATATTACAACTAATATAAGGCAATGAGCAGCAAACAAGAAAAATAAATCAGTAGTAAACTGGCTTAGAAGAGTAACACAAAGTCAAATTCAGTAACACTATGCCTGGCAAACAGCAGCAGCAAATGAAATAATTTATATCTAAACATGACATAGCTCAAGCAGAAAAAAACATTACACTAAAGACAATAATGCAGACAAGTGAAATGTATATTCACATCTTAATGTCTATGTAATTAAAGTGGTGCACCATAAGAAGTTATTCTACAAAAAAAAAAATTACCAAGTAGTTGAAAAGAAAATTCCGTATGCAATTCCTGTGAAGGGAAATGTCTTTGTGCTCCCCCATTTTTGGGAAATGTATTACAAAATTAGTATTTACTGGATCTGTAGACAGAAAATGTTTATATTAGTACATCTATAAAATTCTATTCTAACCAATGCTGCAGTGCAGCTAGAAACTAGATATTAAAAAAATGAAAATATGTACAAAGGAAGGCATGAAACATCATTCATTAGCCATATGGCATTTCATAAGGTAGTAAAAAATCTCTCAACTAGAAAGACAGTAGTCATAATCAGGTGTATAGACATAAAATATTTCTTGTCATTTCATTAGGCATTTCAGTAAATCATAAATTAAGAGCTCCACAGTGTAATCATATGTTTTCAAGTTTGAGTGTGTCGTATTTGGGATGCTTTCTACAAAGGAATGTCAATAGTGAGGATAATGGCCTCCCTTTTTTTTTCTTTTCTACCTGTGCCTCTGGAAAGGCACACACTAATGGCTTTTTCTCCAGGCGTCTGACACAGCTGGGTGCCCACGACGCATTACGTGCAGGTGGTCACTTAACTTTCTTACGGAAATATTTACGACACCAGTTTCTGCTACAGTGACAGTCTCATATGAAAATTTCACAGGTCGAAAATTTATGTTACAAATGCGTAGAAACAAAATCCTATGAATATAACAGTGTGCAAAAAATTTTCGCCTGCATATATACATATTCGTCGACACTTCTTCAATATTTCATCATAACAGATATGTAGCATAATCAAATAACTCATATAGCATCAGCTTATTAATCATAAACATACCTCAGCAGCATAATACACATCGTCGTCGTAATAATAACATCATAACACCTCAGTCAAATCTCAAAAACGTTGTAGCTTTCTGCAATAATTTCAAAACCTAAAGAAAATTCTCTGCTCATTTCAATAGTGTCATCTACCTCAAACGTACTTTAAAAATCATGATCCCATCCCAAATACATCATTCAAAGCTCTCATATTATCACAATGGTTCCGAAAAAATATGAGCAGGTCACAAAGTACAGACAAAATGCAATTTCATAAATGTGAAGTTACCCAACTGTGTAATTGCGTAAACATGTGTCACTGATGTAGTAAAAGAAAAATGTTTATCTCTCAGTTAAATGATCAGATAGCTGTGTAATTTGTGTGTTAGAGGAATATGGTACTGATGTGTAAAGTTGTATAAGCAAATACCATATTAGCTAGGGCTCCTTGTGCTTGCCACACACATGGTGCACAAAGTAAGTGTGTACCCCACTGAGGATTAATGTAATTATACCCTCAGGTGTTACAGATTACAACAATGGAATGAAATGTATCACGGAAAACTTTCTTTGTAATTCAAAAATCTTTAAAAATAAATGTTTTAAGTACAAAATTAATCACTCAAATACGTGTCCTGTAGCGCTACATGTGCGTCTTGCTGTAAGATAATCTCTGTGGAAGTGTCGTAGTTATTGTCCTCCGAAAGGTAAGTTCTGCATAAGTCAATGAACTCGTCTCATGATAAACAAAAGTGAAATGCTTTGCGTATAGATATCTTAGTTATTACGCTTATTGTTGTGATGAAGAAATTACTGTGCTGTAACATATTGTTGTGCTACGGAAAAGGCTGTCTCATTGTAGCTATACCACAAAAGTTACTGCTAAAACATGTTTTACTTTCCAGAATAATACAGGAAAACTGTGCAGATATAAAACAGAAACACCACAAAAGCAACATTGTAAATTGTCACTCATTCGTAGTGTCGTGATAAAATCGTGTAGCTGTCACATTAACTAACCACTGTGTCGTCTGTTCACTATAACAATGCATTCACAATTACTTTTCTAAGTTACCTATGCTCTTGACTGGATAGTTAGTTAGCTTTAAAACATAGTTGCATATTAACAGTTTGTAAGTGTGACAAAGAGTACTAGTAACGTGAAGTGAAAAATTTTATAGCAAGGACTAAATAAAAAAACAGGTTATCTCTCAATAAATGGTTTTACATGTGAAATGTGGTGTAACCCTTTGCTCTTCCTAGTACGCAGAATTTCAACTTTAACGCAATTATCATGTGGTATACGTCGGTAAGGAATCTTGGAATTTTTCTCAAGGTTAGCGTCTATGTTATTTTTCTCTGAGCCAGCCGGCGCACGTCACAGCCTGTGGTGCGAGTCATTGTCTGTTCCTTTGTTGGCACGCGTCGTTACTGGGATTAGGAGACCTAACTTCTACAAATTCGCCTTGCCGAGAGGGCCCTGCCCTGTTTGAAGCTCGCCAGTTCTGATGGAATTCAGATCTGTCGTTTTGTCGATAGTTTACATAGTTTCTTGTTTGTCGGTTATGTGGTGGAGAATTTCTCCCGGAATCAAAACTGCGTGGTGGACCGTTGCGTCTGAAGTTATTCTGTCTTCCTTGATAATAATTATTTTGGTTCCCATATTGTCTGTTTCTCTGATTGTATCTGTAAATAGTCATTACCGCGGAGAGGTGATCTTTCCCTGTAATTATTACTACTCTGCCAACGGTTGTCATACGGGTGGTGTCTGTTTCGGTCACGATTTACATTGAAAGAATAGCCTTGTCGTATATTATTTCTGTCATCGTGGAATTGTGACAGATGTGATCTGTAATTGTTGTGCTCCTGTTTTCGCGTTCCGCGATAGTCAGTGTCAATTTCCAGTTCTTGCAACAGTCCCTGAAAAGCTTCAATGTCGTCTTTGCAACGTCCTGCTAAAATAATATGTTGTAAATGTTCAGGCAGTTTGATTAAGCAAATGCGGATGAGTTCTGAGGGGCTGTATGGGTTTGACAGGTACTGATTCTTGTGCAACATGTCTTCAAAATATTTCACAAGACTGGAAAATTCAGATTGTTCGAAATGTTTCATCATTATGATGCTATGTTTTACTTGGTCTTGTGTAGCTTGAGACCAATATGCTGAGAGGAACGCATGGTAAAATTCTCCTTCACTGTGACAATCGTGAATGACCGATCGCATTCTTACAGCTGGTTCATTCTCCAAGTAGCCACACAAATTCTAACCTGTGCTCCAATGACCAGTTGGGAGGAAAACAATGAAAGAATTGATGGAGCCACACTTGTGGATGAATGTCGTTGCCAGAATTCTTAAACGTTTTGAATTTACGTGTAGTAATGAACAGCTTATAGTCAAAATCATCATGTCGGCGAGTCGCATGTCGGTCATTGTTACGTCGTGTCGGCGGTTCCATCTCAAAATTAGGTGCACATTGCCAATTTCTTTCATAACTTCCGAAATGCCCTGTGTTATTATTTTGTGGCTGTTCCGTATTTCTATGTCCCTCTTCGCATATTGGGGCGCAAGTGTCCTCTGAAATACGTAATTCTTGTATTACCTGTTTCAGCTGATCTTGTGCTTCCCGGATTTCTCTTTGGTGTTGCGTATTAATTTGATTCTGATTTTGTTTGAATTTCCTAATTTGTTCGCACTCTTCTGTGTCATTAAAGACTACTGGTTTTGTGTCATTCAGATTATCATCTACCTTCGTAGATAAATTATTTAGCTGATCCGAAAGTTCAACTACTTTCTCTGATAATGAACTAATTTCCTCCCGGGTTCGATTCCCGGCAGGGTCAGTGATTTTTCTCTGCCTCGTGATGGCTGGGTGTTGTGTGCTGTCCTTAGGTTAGTTAGGTTTAAGTAGTTCTAAGTTCTAAGGGACTTATAACCACAGCAGTTAAGTCCCATAGTGCTCAGAGCCATTTGAACCATTTGAACTAATTTCCTCCATGTGTCTTTCTGAACCAATTTTCAGAGTATCTACCGTGTTCTTTAAGTTTTCTTGAGTTTTTGAAAGTTGCGTAACCAAATCGGTAGATGCAACTGAGTCAATTTTAGCTTGCAAGGTCTCATGATTTTCATGAACAACACTTTGCATTTCTTTTATGGCTGCTTCGTGATTCTGTAATGCATTTTCATGCCGCGAAAAAATAGGTTGAAAATGCTTACAAATTTGTGTTTTTACGTCATTACAGACTTTTTGACTTTTCGATTCAATGTTATGTAACTCAGTAGTTAAATCTTCACGTGTTTGTTCAAGCTTATGTTCCACTGAGTTTAACTTTTGAAGCTTTTGTTCCATTGCGTCTAACTGTTGCTGTATTTGTCTCTGGTGTTGTTCCATTGTGTCTAACTTTTGAAGCTTTTGTCCCATTTGTTGCATTAATTGTACTAACAATGCACTGGTGTCTGAAACATGTTCCTCAGTGCTTTTCGGCAGTGAATTTGCACCGGCAACATTCACATTTTGACAAGCGGAAAATGTGTCTTGACTCATTTGAGAAAACGGTGTGAACCCAAAACCTGAGTCTACAGTAATTGCAATATTGTGTTCTGTCATTCCCGATTCCTGAGGCGAGCTGTTGCCGACCGATCGATCGATAATGCTTCCCTGTTCACTACCTGTTACACTGTCTACTCCATTACTTGACGCCCGCTCCATTTCCCTATGCACAGTTACCAAATTACTACTTTGAATGTTAGTTAATTCATTACATGGTGGGGCTAACACACGGCTATCGTCTTCACTGTCATTTCTCAGTTTACTTTGGAGCCTAGTGTTACGTTTTTCACACGCCATTATTGTCACAAGATTTCACACGACAACACAGAAAAGCACAATTTGAAGAGGAAAAATAAGAGAACACATTAACATAGCACTGAAAATAATATCTAGTTAATTGCAGCTGCGAAATACTTGGTGCAAATCTACATGCGTGCCACACCTGTTTTACTGTACAACAATGAAAGACTGCAACTACAAAGGAAATTCTCTCTATAATTACGCGCTAGCAATAAACAATAGCTTCACTAATTACACAAACTACAAGAAAAAATCAGAAGATTCCAGTGAGGTATCCTAGGCTAAGGGTCGACATATGAAACGTCCCCTTAGAACAATTATACACGACTGTACTTAAACTAACACACAATATTTTTTAGCGCAACGCAATCTGACTTTCAAAAATCCCTACAAAAGAATGGCCCTGACTAACATTAACCTATACCCTTCACAAATCACTTACCTCCCAAAAATCTTCGTTACTCGAACTACTGCAATTCGGCGAGTGCCACTACTGCCAGCTTAATAGTCATCAAAAGTCATAATATATACAGCAGCTCATGACATCCATTTTTACACATTTCAAAACTCCGCCATCTCTCTCCCCACATCCAACACTGCTGGCGGCACACCTCCAACTGCGCAACGCTACGCGCTGTTCACTTCCAGCTGCCGCTGCCCAACACTACAATGGCAGACAACAATGCAAACTAGCCACAGACTGCACACAGCGCAACCAGTGATTTTCATACAGAGCGCTACGTAACGTTGCCAATAAGAAAACATAAACAGCCTACTTACAAGCTGAAGATATAGAGATGTCTGTCAAAATGGGTTGTTTGTAAATAAAGAAATAATTATGCAATCTTGGCGTAAGAAAGTACTTTTCAACTAAAACAGATGCTCCTAATTCTCAACATGAGGAAATCCAATCGGCCTGTCTGACAAACCGTGATTAGCAATTCTACTTCGCAAATCACTCAAACTGTTTCTTCCCGAATGACATGTTCAGTCATACTCGCCAATGGGTCACTAGATAGTGAGTAAATAATCTGCAAAACCCAAGATTACAAATCCACAGAACCATAGCCTACTCCTGTAACTTAAGCAAAAAATACAAAAATTCCGCCGGACGGAGTGGCCGCGCGGTTCTAGGCGCTACAGTCCGGAACCGCGCGACCGCTAGGATCGCAGGTTCGGATCCTGCCTCGGGCATGGATGTGTGTGATGCCTCAGGTTAGTTAGGTTTAAGCAGTTCTAAGTTCTAGGGGACTGATGACCTCAGCAGTTAAGTCCCATAGTGCTCGGAGCCATTTGAACAAAAATTCCAACACTTTGTCATTAGTTCCAACTAAAACTTCGTAATAGCCATAATAGTGTTGGGAAAACGACTAAAATGTGTCCACATCTCCATACCTTTACCTCTCCGCGGAACACACTGTCCTCTAACCCTGTCAGCTGATCACGACTTTCTTTGCACCGTACTACACTACTGGCCAGTAAAATTGCTTCACCAAGAAGGAATGCAGATAATGAACGGGTATTCATTGGACAAATATATTATACTACAACTGACATGTGATCACATTTTCACTCAATTGGGGTGCATCTATCCTGAGAAATCAGTATCCAGAACAACCACCTCTAGCCGTAATAACGGCCTTAATGCGCCTGGGCATTCTGTCAAACAGAGCTTGGATGCCGTGTACAGGTAGAGCAGCTCAACACGATACCACAGTTCATCAAGAGTAATGACTGGCGTATTGCGACGAGCCAGTTGCTTGGCCACCATTGACCAGACGTTTTCAATTGGTGAGAGATCAGGAGAATGCGCTGGCCAGGGCAGCAGTCGAACATTTTCTGTATCCAGAAAGGCCCGTACAGGATCTGCAACATGCGGTAGTGCATTATCCTGCTGAAATGTAGGGTTTCGCAGGGATCGGATGAAGGGTTGAGCCACGGGTCGTAACACGTGTTAAATGTAACGTCCACTGTTCAAAGTGCTGTCAATGCGAACAAGAAGTGACCGAGACGTGTAAACAATGGCACCCCATACCATCACGCCGGGTAATACGCCAGTATGGCGATGACGAATACCCGCTTCCAATGTGCGTTCACTGTGGTGTCGCCAAACACGGATGCGACCATCATGATGCTGTAAACAGAACCTGGATTCATCCGAAAAAATGACGTTTTGTCATTCGTGTACCCAGGTTCGTTGTTGAGTACACCATCGGAAGCGCTCCTGTCTGTGATGCAGCGTCAAGGGTAACCGCAGCCATGGTCTCCGAGCTGATAGTCCATACTGCTGCAAACGTCGTCGAACAGTTCGTGCAGATGGTTGTCGTCTTTCAAACGTCCCCAATGTTGACTCAGGGACCGAGACGTGGCTGCACGATCCGTTACAGCCATGCGGATAAGCTGCCTGTCATCTCGACTGCTAGTGATACGAGGCCGTTGGGATCCAGCACGGCGTTCCGTATTACCCTCTTGAACCCACCCATTCCATATTCTGCTAACAGTCATTGGATCTCGAAGAACGTGAGCAGCAATGTCGCGATACGATAAACCGCAACCGCGATAGGCTACAATCCGACCTTTATCAAAGTCGGAAACGTGATGGTACGCATTTCTCCTCCTTACACGAGGCATGACAACAACGTTTCACCAGGTAACGCCGGTCAACTGCTGTTTGTGTATGAGAAATCGGTTGGAAACTTTCCTCATGTCAACACGTTGCAGGTGTCGCCACCGGCGCCAACCTTATGTGAATGCTCTGAAGAGCTAATCATTTTCATATCACAGCATCTTCCTGTCGGTTGATTTTCGCGTCTGTAGCACGTCTTCTTCGTGGTGTAGCAATTTTAATGGCTAGTCGTGTAGATTAACTCGGTGTTGAAATTCCCTGACGCTTTCTGGCAACTCTTTCATGCTTAGGATCAGCGTATAAGTCATGTATCCGATAGCTTAATCGATCATATGGGCCGGCACTCGAAGTAACTGAAACCAGGAAGTAACACTATCCTGAAGCAAGAAGATATCGTTCTGCGCATCAGCGAGCAACTGGCGACAAACAAGCACAGTTTGACCTACCTGACCAAGGGCAGCGTGACTCAGCTATAGCGGGCAGCTGACCGCGTCACGGGGACGCCGAGCCAAGTCTCTAACTCTGATTCAAAGCGGCGGGCCACGAAGTTTTTAATCTGTAAACAAGATGTTCCTTCTTCAGTTGCCTAGATCCCTGCACTTCTCGGGCCTCCAATGTAACAAACTGAATTACCGGGAAGAGAAAACAACTTGAACAGTATACACGAGCAGAGACAAGAAGCAAACATTCTCACAACTCAAAGTTTAATCTCAAACTTATTTTCTGGTATAAAAGCAGCCCCACCCTCACAGTCACTATGCTACCGTTAAAAAATGGCCGGTTGCGGGGCGTTGGGAGCGGTAATATGCTGGAAAGTGAGTCTTGACATTTGTACCCGAAAAAATATTTTTCTGAAAACAATAGTTAAAACTGATTACCACAAGTGTTCACATATTCTGCCTTGATGTTTATTTCAAAACACTTGCTTGCGGCAGCTGGAGTAATGAACTCTACACCTGAAAGTGTTTATAAAAATTGAAAGACTGATTACGCTAGTTAGTAATAATAATTTAGCAAAGAACCCTCTATATTACAACAGTGCCGCACGGGTTTAGCCGAGCGGTCTTAGGCGCTGCAGTCATGCACTGTGCTGCTGGTACCGGCGGAGGTTCGAGTCCTCCCTCGGGCATGGGTGTGTGTGTGTTTGTCCTTAGGATACTTTAGGTTAAGTAGTGTGTAAGCTTAGGGACTGGTGACCTTAGCAGTTAAGTCCCATAAGATTTCACACACATTTGAACATTTTTATTAAAACAGTATTTAAGCAAATGAGCTACAATTTAAAAAACACTGATATATCAATAACGTTATTACAGGAGGTGGGTGAAGGTGAAATTTCATTAGTTGTAGTTTTCGCTGCCCCAGGTTCAATTTATATCAGACAAACAGTACTAACACAGAGAGAAAAATATGTGCATTAGACATGTTGATGAGAAGTAGCATCAAGAAGGTTTAAAAACCGGCGCAGGTCAACAGCTGAGATGTCACTGTCAACGACTACAAGAACAGGTGAGCACAATACAAGTACAACTCAGAAAATGGGATCCCACCTACTGCACGAACAGGTATGCTCACGATGATTAACTTCAAACAAAGTACGAATTCTAGAATATCTTTCCCATAATCATAAACTTCAAGCAAATGTCCACAATACCCCCAAAAAATTTTAAAAATGGCAATTAATGGTTAAATGAAATTTTGAAGAATGAACAACAGATTTCAAAGAAGCAACCAATGTCTTAGAGCCTGAAAAAAAAAAAAAAAGGAAACTTGAGCTTTTCAGGGCACTACACACATGTGGTAGACACCAGAAGACCTGCTTGGAAGTAAGTACTTTTAGCCACTAGCCGGCCGATGTGGCCGTGCGGTTAACGGCGCTGCAGTCTGGAACCGCAACGCCGCTACGGTCGCAGGTTCGAATCCTGCCTCGGGCATGGATGTTTGTGATGTCCTTAGGTTAGTTAGGTTTAACTAGTTCTAAGTTCTACGGGACTAATGACCTCAGCAGTTGAGTCCCATAGTGCTCAGAGCCATTTGAACCATTTTTAGCCACTAAGCACAAACACGCCACAGGAACAAAGAAGACGCTCGCCAAGCAGATTCATAGGCCACCGCTTCTGCACTCTGTGCGTACAACCGCGGACCAAACAGCAAAGGCAAACCAAGGCGCGTGGGAGGTCGAGAGTCCTGATTCTCAGACAAATTAGATTTAAAAATCCAACACCCACTTGCAAGACAGCAAAATGTCGAGAAAGGATCGTCGGTTTACAACCCCAGGGAACGACCACTTGTGCTCGCGAATGAACATCCATATTCTACGAAAGATGTAGGTAGTAGATCCATATCGTATGATAATATACGGATGCTGAAGAGGAGGTAATAACTCACAGTGAGTATGACACTGAAAGGGAACATGAGTGTGAGTCGCATGAAAATGAAGATAATAATTGTCACTGAAGTTCTACTGGTGATCGGTTTGTGTGAAGGAACAAAACTTTTAAGCGGAGGAAAACTGTTAGCTCAGCCACAGGCAGAAAGAGAAGTCAAAATATAACAACTTTTTCAGGACCAAAGGCTATTGCCAGGGATGTTAACAACTGAGATTTCTGTATACGGCAAGATAATTAGCGTGGAAATCATTAATAATATTGTTAAATATACAAACAAATAAACTCGGCTCAAGCGAAAATTTTCTTATTATCAGATAATAAGAGACAAAAAAAGAAACGACGAGAACAAAAATACTGGCATTCCTTGGTTTATTTTATCTTTTTCTCTTTTCTGAATAAAGAAAACCTAAGCACACTAATGTAATGGAGCTGTGGATGACGAATCGAAATTTCAAGGGCTGTCAAGGGCTGTAAAACAACCAGAAAAGAGAGGACACCTGATAAGCTGGTTGCAGTACGTTGAATTTTGGGTGCGTTTGTGACCAAATGTAAAAGCACATACAATCTCGCTGAGTTTGTAACCACTGATGAAACTTCACGATTTTGGGGGTCGTTGTGAATTTATAAAACACAACTGTATTCCCAACAAGCCTGACCATGGCATTAAGATATTTGCACTTTACGTTGTGCACACATTCTTTCAAACAACCTTGAGATATATTGTGAAAATCAGCATGAAAGACTTTATGTAGTCTCAAATTCGGCTTCATAAGTGGTTCACAGACTAGCCAGTCATCCGGAGAGACCCAACAGGACTATAAAAATGGATCATTGGTACACAAAGTGCCCCTTGGCTGGGTCACTTGGAAAAACGGCTTACGTGTATTGGGACACTAAGAAAGAATAAAAGAGAAGTTCCCTTGGAATTCTTGCCTAACGAAGACCGAGCACCAGATTCGTCCCTCTTCAGATATAAGAACGTTGTGACATTGGTTTCGTACGTGCCGAAGAAGAACAAGACGGTGCTGACGCTGTCTACTACGCGTGATACAAGAACTATCGTTGAGGATTCTCCAAAGCCAGATACTGTGTTGGATTACAGTGGCACAAAGGTGGGCAGGGTTGCAGTCGACCAGATAGGTGATTCATAATTTGTGGCTCGTATAACGAGATCTTCTTTTCCGCACTGTGGGCATCAATGCCCACACCCTTTTATACTCAAATGGAGAAAATCATACGATTGCAAGAAGCATTCTTCTAAAGAGCACTACTTGTGATCCTCCCGGCGGAGGTTCGAGTGCTCCCTCGGGCATGGGTGTATGTGTGTGTTTGTCCTTAGGATAATTTAGGTTAATTAGTGTGTAAGCTTAGGGACTGATGACCTTAGCAGTTAAGTACCATAAGATTTCACACACATTTGAACACTACTTGTGGTCACATGGAACCACATGTCATAGAAAGAGCTAACATTCAGGGCCTTCCTAAGATATCGTTGATGAACCTTCTTCTAAAGAAGGAGGATAGTGTGTTATTTGTGGAAGGGCCAAGAATGCTAACAATTAAGTGTGGCTCACAAATGAATTTTGTTAGCATGGAGCACATAACTATTACTTACAAGTGTGAAAAGTGTCACTCTGCAATTACAGACCCAGATGACTAGCGATATGACTGTTTATGTTTCTAAAATTACCGAGTAGTGAACATGTCCTGTCTGTAGGCTGCCATAATCTGGTCTGAATAGACATTCGACATGAATATGTTTATTTTAAATGCTAGTAGTGAAGCAGAATCTTCTGTATTTTTAAACTGCATTATTTAGTCATCAGCCTTCTGACTGGTTTGATGCGGCTTGCCACGAACTCCACGCCTGTGTTAACGTTTTCGTCTCAGAGTAGTACTTGCAACCTACGTACTCCATTATTTGTTGGACGTATTCCAATCTTTGTTTTTCTCTAGAGTTTTTAGCCTCTATAGCTCCCTCTGGTACCAAAATGTCTCAACAGATGTCCTGACATTCATTCCTTCTTCTTGTCAGTGTTTCCCATGTATTCCTTTCCTCGCCGATTCAGCAGAGAACCTCTTCATTCCTTACCTTCCCATTCGACCTGATTTTCTACGTTCTTGTGTAGCAACACATCTCAGACGCTTCGATACTCTTCTTCTCCAATTTTTTCACAGTCCATGATTCGTTTTCATACTACAGAGGGGCCGAGTGGATGACGCCTCTGCACGATGTTTGGAAGCGCTTGTGGCGTTAAGAAAACATGATCATTCAGCGAATAGTTTATTGCGACTACTTTACAAATGGCGGTGCACTGTTGACCATAAATGCCTCCTGCCGTGGTCACAGACTGACTCTCGGTGCCGGACGCTGCGACAGTCCTTGCGCTTGCGTCCTAGCGAGACGTCGTCTTGCTTTCGTCGATACGGATGCTTAGCCCAGCCTGGTACAGCATGGGTAGCTGCCACCGGCTGAGGGAGTGTATTCGATCCCACTCCATGCCCGTTTTTCCCTGGACAACCCCATCCGCGGTGTGGTGTAGGCGGCAGGCGTTGAACCCAGTACTGCCGGCCTGGTAGGCCCTGGACCAACACCGACTCAAAGGAAGGCCTCGGCGCTTGTTGATGACGTCACGTCAGCTAGGCAAGGCGAACGCCAGGTCTGTTGCAGGCAGAAACGCCTGGGCGTGCTTATCACTATAAATCTCTTATTTTTGGACAAAATGTTTGGTGTTGTTTTGGATTCTGCAGTTTTATTTAGATGAAAGATTTTCTTACTATCGTAAACCTACAAATGAAGATCATAGTTCTGAATTACTGAATCCTGTCTAAACAAACGTAGATCAATAGGAGAAGATGCTTTGCCCCATTGCAAGCTTCGGAAATTTTACATTCAAGTAACTATATTTACTTGATCCATTTTGCTATCGAAACTTACCCCAACCCCCTTACAATGAACTCGTTTCTTTTATTTATTTATTTATTTTCGTTTGACATCGTCACTGGAAATGTGAACTAATTTACATGTGTAAATGTCCAACTATTGCCAGTCATTAGATTTCAGATGTTTTCAACGAAAGGAATTCTAAACAGGAAACAAAATAGCTTCATACATCGAAAACACTGCTGAGCTTAAACTTTTTTAAACATGCACATTAGAAAAGATAAATATTCCCCTCTTGCAATTGAAAGGAGAAACTTTATAAGATAAAAAAATTTTATTTGATAAAACAAGTATCTCTCTTTTGCCTCTTCTTCTCTCCCCCTCCCCCTCCCCCAACGTGTACAATCGCAAGATATTTCATTGAAATTCAGTGCTCCTCACCCCACAGTCAACCTAGATACCTAAAGAAGAGCACCAATATGTTTACAGTTTCTTGTAAAAGCAACCAAGTACAAACGTAACTTCCTCAGATTTACAAATAAGGTTAAGAAGCACGAATTCTGTTGCTGCTGGACCATGAAGTTGTTTTTGTATGTCAGTCCTTAAAACAGTTGGAAATTTAAGTTCAGGAGTATCCTATTTGTTAAGAAGTGTAATGAACTGCACAATTAATTGATCGCAGAAATCTCTCAGAACAATGTGTGTTGGTCAACTGCCGCCAATAGTTTCACATTTTTCTGTGTCAGAGAGGGAGACACCACAATTATGAGTATGCCTGCAACAGACCTGGCGTTCGCCGTACCTAGCTGATGTGACGTCACGAACAAGCGGCGAGGCCTTCCTTTGAGTCGGTGTTGCCTGGAAACGGAGGCGCTTAGGCGTCCCGGACGATGGTTTGCCAGGAACCCTGGTCGTCGTCTTGGGTCCCAAACTGAGAGGGTACAGCACCTGGTACTGCACTGCTGCTGGCAGTTCATCATCTCTCCCGTCAGTAGTGGTTGGTGTGATACAGCATGGAGTTCGTCAGTAGAGTTCAGCTCTGCGGAACTTCACATCTGGCTGATACTGCACTGTTTTATCTGAGAAACGACTTACTGAAACAACATGGTCATGGAACCAAATGTCGCCGACACGGACTCCATCGTTCGCATTGACCTCCATCGCTTCCCTTTACTTGGAGCTGTGTCTCCGGTATTTAAAGAGGTTTCCGTAGTTCTGTGACGTGCGGTTTAATAGCGATGATCACATGTGGCCTCGTTATCCTGCTACTCTTGCTTTAATTCTCTCTTATAAGATGGTTAAATTGGTCTATAGGTGTTTTCCCTAACCGTGTCTATTGCTGCTTGCGGCATCCCGGCGCGCAAACGAGCGTGCGTGTTATTCTGCTTCACCTCTGCGTGTTCTCTCTCTCACTCAGCTACTGCAGAGTTAGACTGTACTGCCCGTATGTCTTGCATCATCGTGCTTTCTGGTCCGCCGCCAGTTGTGGCGTAACCAGCCTATCTTACGTCAAGGTGGTTGAACTCCGTTAAAAACTTTATAACTTGGGACTCTGTGTCGTAATAATACAATGTTGTGCTCAAAATACATATTCTCAGAAATTTATTCCTCAAATTAAGGCCGCCGGCCGCTGTGGCCGAGCGGTTCTGTGTGCTTCCGTCCCGAACCGCGCGACCGCTACGGTCACAGGTTCGAATCCTGCCTCGGGCATGGATGTGTGTGATGTCCTTAGGTTATTAGCTTTAAGTAGTTCTAAGTTCTAGGGGACTGATGACCTCAGATGTTAAGTCCCATAGCGCTCAGAGCCAAATTAAGGCCTGGTTTTAATACTGGTAGACTTCTCTTGGCCAGGAATGCTTTTTTTGCTGGTCCCAGTCTGCTTTTTATATCCTCATTGCTCCGTCCATCATGGGTTACATTGCTGTCTAGGTAGCAGAATTTCTTACCTTGAACTACTTTGTCATCTGCAATCCTGATGTTAAGTTTCTCGCTGTTTTCATGTCTGTTGCTTCTCATTATTTTAGCCTTCCACGATTTACTCTCAGTTCATATTCTCTACTCATTAGACTGTTCATTCCTTCCAGAAGATCCTGTAATTCTTCTCACTTTCACAGTGGATAGCAATCTTATCAGCGAATCTTATTATTGATATCCTTTCACATTGAATTTTAATTTCACTCTTGAACCTTTCTTTTTTTTCTCGTCACTGTATCTTCGATATAGAGATTGAACGGTAGGGTCGAAAGACTACACCTCTGTCTTACACTCTTTTCAATCCGAGCACTTCATTCTTGATCTTCCACTCTTCCAGTCCCCACTTGGCTCGTGTCATATTATGTATTACCCGTCTTTCCCTATAGATTTGCCCTAGTTTCCTCAGAACCTCTAATATCATGCACCATTTTACATTGTCGAACGCTTTTATAGGTCAACTAATCTTATGAACACGTCATGATTTTTCTTTAGTCTTCCATAATCAACAGCAACGTCAGAATTGCCTCTCTAGAGTTTTCACCTTTCCTAAAGCCAAACTGACTGACAACCACAGATGATAGGTTTTCCTTTCCATTCTTCTGCATATTGCCCTTGTCATAAGCTTGGATGCGTGTGCTGTTAAGCTGACTGCACGAAAATTCTCTCATTTGTCAGCTGTTTCAGTTTTCGGAATGGTGTGGATGATATTTTTCCGAAAGTCAGATTCTATGTCGCCAGACTCATACGCTCTATACACCAACGTGAGTAGTCGTTTTACTGCCACTTTCGCCAGTGACTTTAGGAATTCCGATGGAATATTATCTATCCCATCTGCCTTATTCTATATTAAATCATCCAAAGCTCTTTTGAACTCTGGTTCTAATACTGGATGC
Source organism: Schistocerca cancellata (assembly GCF_023864275.1). NCBI lineage: Eukaryota > Metazoa > Arthropoda > Insecta > Orthoptera > Acrididae > Schistocerca > Schistocerca cancellata. The sequence goes on along the minus strand of NC_064633.1, from coordinate 215,445,653 downwards.
CCGTGTCCTTCCTGTCGACTTTTGTTTCTCCTTCTATCACGTATTTAGGTAAGTCTTCCCCTTGTCATAAGCGTCAATGTACTTTTTCACCTACCCGTTCTCTCCTCTGCATTTAATAGTGGGATTCCAATTGCACTATAATGTTACCACTCTTGCTTTTAATTTCATCGACGGTTGTTTAGATATTTTGTATACTGAGTCAGTACTTCCGACAATCTTTTCATTTTCAGTTTCATTACATTTTCCATGCAGCCATTTCACCTTAGCTTCTCTCCACTTCCGATTCATTTCATTCTTAAGTGACTTGCATTTCTGTTTTCCTGAATTTCTCTGCACGTTTTTGTACTTCCTGCTTTCAACGATCAACTGATGTCTTTATTCTGTTACCAATGGTTTCTTCGCAGTTACCTACGTTGTGTCCATGTTCATCTTTCCAACTTCTGTGATTTTCCGTTCTAGAAATGTCCATTGCCGCATTTACAACTGTCTTTGAATATTAAAGCATCACCCGATGCAAATATTTACCAAACTCTTATCTTGAAGCACAAAGTTCACAACGTTCAGATCAATTTATGACATGAGAAACATGTGATCTCACTAGACGATGTTAGCTGCTTGACTGAAGATCACGAATTCCTTTGAGCCTTCTTCTGCTTGGTTGTGCAGTGGTGCTGCAGAGCTGGAAGTAAGGGTGTGGCATTGCCAGGGCTCCCATTCGTCATCGCAGTATGCAGCGAGACATCACTATCTTCTGTGGTATCGATGTAAGTTGCCGACTTAGTTATTCACCGCTATCTTTCGACGATACTACAAAATCATTACACTGACTTTGAAAGGTATTCTGAAAAATATGACAAACTAGAAGTCTGTTACGCATCGTCTTCCAGTTTCAAAAATAACTGTTGCGCTTAATAATGCATATAATGAGCATTAGGATAGACTTAATTTTTACCTGCAGGCAAGCTTTAGTCATTACAGCCGCACCATCCTGTGTTGGTGCGACGCCTTTGTGTGGTATATCATTGAGCAAAACGTCTGTAACATTCAAAATAGATGCTGCTGGAGAATCTGCATTATGCCTTTCAGGATTGAAAGAACTCCTGGAACCATTCAAACGACACACTATTATTTTCATAGTGCAACACTGATACTAGTAGTGTCTTTCCAAAAAGATCTATTGTATCATCTACCATTCTATCTGCAAACACAGTGTGCTTTATTTCATACTAAATAACTTCACAAGTTCCCGACACACAGTCCAGCAGGTAATATTGGATAGATTTTGAAATCTCCTTAAAACCTGATCACTTGTTTCACTGCACTCTCTATATCAAAATTTAAATCTATCAAAACCAAAAAGATACCTGGTTTTTTCAAAGTTTCGGTCTCTGCACGCACTTTCAAAGCTGGCTTAAAAATCATAGAATTTTATACGAGCAATAATTCTAGAGAGCATTTACCTATTTCTTACTACCTACTATTAATGTTCTACTATGTTGACATGTTAGATGCAACTTCATATCTTTGCGACGTAGTCTTTACCAAATATACTTAAATCAAGTACGGTGTAAGGGGCGCTTAAATGGAAACGATACAGATGAAAAAAAACTTCGTTATTTAAAAAAACCTGCGTAACTGCTCAGTTACTCATTTCAATTGATACAACACAGTTAACGCCTATGTTGCGCGTACCCAGGGGTACACATATTCATCCAAAGAAAATCAACAACAACGAACGTATTTTGTCAGGGCTACAAAAATATGGAAATTGCATGTGGAGAAATCGGGACTGTGTGGAGGATCGTAAAGGCTTCGCAGCTAAACTTCTCCAGTATAGTCGAAACAACGTTGGTAACATGTAGACCTGCCTGGGTGTTGCCAAGATTGTTTCCACTAAGCTGTAGAAGTTTCGCCCGTGTGCCTTTAAATATCCTCCATACAGTTCCGATCTCTCTCCATGAGATTTCCATATTTGTGGAGCCCTGAAGAAAGACATTCGGCCGGCCAGAGTGGCCGAGCGGTTCTAGGCGCTACCGTCTGGAACCGCACGACCGCTACGGTCGCCTGTTCGAATCCTGCCTCGGGCATGGCTGTGTGTGATGTCCTTAGGTTAGTTAGGTTTAAGTAGTTCTAAGTTCTAGGAGACTGATGGCCTCAGAAGTTAAGTCCCATAGTGCTCAGAGCCATTTGAACCATTTTTTGAAGACATTCGTGACCGTCAACTTGCTTTGGATGAAGAGGTGCATGCCTAGGTACAATCATGTTTGTATAGGCAACTTCATAGACTTTTTCAGTAGAGGCATTGGCTGTCTAGTCTCACTCTGGGATAAATATATTAGCAGTTGTGGTGATTACTTTTGGAATAGCTACTGTTCCCGAAAAACACAAATGGAAACCAAAAATGTGCGATGTGAATCACTCTCACAGAACCAACAGTTTTGATACACTTTCATACTAAATTTCCTCATGTTCTCCGTTTTTTTTGTAACAATTTGCTCCATACATTGACGTGTTACAGAAATATTGTTACAAGAAACCCATTGGTGGCTGGTGATAATGTGCTACAGCGCATTTGCAATTGATCTTCGAATGCGATCCAGAAATCCAACTAAATTTATACAATCTCTATTCGATTGTGTGTTGGTATGCAAACAAAACGAAAAAAAAATGTTTTGAGGCACTCTCTCGACTATAACTAGAAACCAGAGCGTCAAGTGCTGAAATGATTTCAGCCATGCTAAAATTCACTGAGTGAAAAGACGCAGATGTCTGTGTTTGACCGCATACACGCCGATCTGACGTCATCCCTGCCATCACTAATAGTGGTACATTACTTGCAACACCACGTCACAAAGCAATATGCAGGTAAAGCTATTCTTTAAGCGGTGAGTATCTGTTCATGTTTTTGTAACATGTTTCATTACAAAAATAATCATTAATTACAATTAGAATTACCATCTCACGTAATTCCTTCCACAAATAAATTCTTTCATTCTCATTGCAAATTACTTTTCATTATACTTTAAATAATTCAAATAAGTAAATATTGCACATCCAGAACGACAACACGATTGTGATTCCCGTGGTTGTCCACAATTATGTGTCCATACGTTGGTCTACACTCTGCAACTTGATGTGAAAAAGACAGACGTGTCGTAGAATGCACGTTCTGGATAATGGCACACAAATGGAGTATCTTACAAGGCCCCTGAATATAAACATTTCGCTATAGACATCGTTGAGGTATGTTGTACTCTACACGTCTATGTACGAAACAGAGATGGTGTTCAGTCTTGAGATACATTGTATGCATAACTTCCATTTGATGAGGATATTCCACAACGAACACGCAGGTATGGAACCAGTTCACTCTACATGATGGAGCCCTACCATGGCAGTTGGGTTACGATCCCTCAAATTTGTGTATTTGTTGTGTCAGTTAATCATAATCAAAGTTAAAACAACTCACACAGCATGTCCTGTGACGGGTGATGCACGTCGTCTGCCCCTAATCGTCAGTCACTTCCTCACACATTCTCTCTTTCGTATTTCTATCAGCATATTCTTTGGACGACAGGTCCCACAAAGCTGCCCGCATTAATTTTTACCATAAACGTCTCCGTATCAAGGTCCATTATGTCTGAATGACCCTTTTCCATAAACATGGCAACACACAAGTTATGAAATGTAGAAGACCTATACAGCAGGAGTCGTATCGACGGCTGGATTCACATTGGCGCTCTAGCGTGCCCGCTGTCTAGTGCAAGTGTATAGAACTTTGGCCGCATCACAAAATACCGGCCGGACGCGCTAGGAGCAGTCTACACTATACCCCTACATGTAAACTTGGTCGCACCATTTCCTCCGCACGTCGGACCACGGCCACAACAGTGCACCGTCGCCATTACGGCCACCCTTAAAAGAATGATGTGACGCGGACGTATTGAAGCGGGGAGACGGGGGGGGGGGGGGGGGAGACGTGGCCTTGTTTCAGGCCTCCTCCATGTTAACAGATGAGACAGGTCACACTTAGGTGACGCGGCACAGACACGCATCATTTCGTGGTCCGCGCCGTCTCCATTTGTGGCCACGAGCAGCGCACCAAAGCGATGCAAGGCGGAGACGTTCAAATGGTTTAAATGGCTCTGAGCACTATCGGACTTAACATCTGAGGTCATCAGTCCCCTAGAACTTAGAACTACTTAAACCTAACTAACCTAAGGACACCACACATATCCATGCCCGAGGCAGGATTCTAACCTGCGACCGTAGCGGTCGCGCGGTTCCAGACTGTAGCGCCTAGAACCGCTCGGTCGCACCGACCGGCAAGTTCAAATGGCGCGCTGCTGTTTTCGTTAATTTAAAGTTATCCGATGGGCTAAAATAAATTCTTTTGTATAGATGAAGCAAAATCAGTTTCTCAGAAAAACTTATACTTTCTGCGTAAAAAATTAAAAGCACTTTTTTGGGATTGACATCTCCACTATGCACTTTTCCTCATTTATTTTGAGGAAACAGTTCGGTAAAAAGTTTTAACTTATCCGCTTCTTGCAGTCTGACAACACAGTTTCAAATGGTTCAAATGGCTCTGAGCACTATGGGACTTAACTTCTGAGGTCATCAGTCCCTTAGAACTTAGAACTACTTAAACCTAACTAACCTAAGGACATTACACACATCCATGCCCGAGGCAGGATTCGAACCTGCGACCGTAGCGGTTGTGCGGTTCCAGACTGTAGCGCCTAGAACCGATCGGCCACCTCGGCCGGCCAACACAGTTTGACACTGAACTATTTTTATTTTTGTAATTGCCCACAGTTATCCGGAAACTTCGCGAATATGTAAACTTTCGCACATATTTTGAAAAATTTGCAGTTTTAGGTCGCAGTTTACTGCATACGAAATACAGCTAATTTACCAGCACTGTTTTTTTCCAAGTGAGGAGACTGATAACTATTTCCAGCAGCGTTTTGATGTTGCAGTCGTGCACTATGTTGATTTGTGGCTCGTGTTTCTCTTCTGTATGCTGGACACGAGGTCAGATACAATCACATTTCAAGTTAACACTGCATTAAGAGCTATTTTCGATTTTAAAACTAGAAACAAATCCAGTGGCGGATTGAGTTATATTCTGAGTATGTCAATTTCTTTGTCTACATTAACAATTTCATTCACAAAACATTCAATAACGGTATTTGTTCACATAGTGTCTGACAAATGGCTTCTGTTCCAGCGGGTAATGCTGGTGAAAAGGGATTTGCCTCTCACATAACTAAATTGTGCTGTGTTCTGGATGTTTTATGCTTACCTATTTTACGCTTACCGAGGAATTTCTGGCCAACAGCAGTGGGATATTGGCAGATGATTTGATTTCAGAAAACGTTCCTAGTATTTTGAATTCTCTCGCAAAATCTGCTACATTTAGGTTTATGATCAATAGAAAACCATACGAAAAATAGGAACTATGCAAGAATATTCCACTTTCGTTGTTTTCTCTGAATGCTGTTCTTTATTTTGTCTAACGCAATATAAAAATACTTTCTAGAAATTCTGTTAAGATGCTGCAAATGATCGGTATTCATGTTCAGTTGGTTCATCACATCGAAGGTACCGTATTTATTCAGATGTGCAAAATATCTTCTTCGCTGCTCGACATTTACGAGTTACAAAAGATCCAATGCATCAACATCTTCGTGTGCTGAAGACGACATATTCTTATTCATTCGTAGCACAAACGTCCCGTGTCTCCCTGACAGCGCATCAACTTTTGTAGGTCTTGGTGGACAGCAACACTTCAGACTGAATAGCTCACATCCCACAATCTCTATGTGAATTGGACCTTAGATTTGCAGATTGCCGGAGGCGGAGTCTTCTCTCTCGTGACCTGCAGTAGCGTGGAATTATTCAGCAGTATGCTTTTCCTCTAGCGGTTTTGGTGATAGGTGTTTTTTCCATGAATCGTTGAGGTCTGAAGTCATTTATGTAGATGTGATATGTTCGCATTCCGTCTTCATGTCAGCAGAGTGGAGTTGCATACTATTCAGTGTTTTAGTAAGAAACGGAAGTTCTTCGAGTATCTTGCTCAGCTGTCCGTTTGTGAAAAGACACAGCATCGGCCAAAGCTGTTACTTTCTACCACCTGTAGTTAGAGTTTGTTTCCTGTTGTATCGACTGTCAAGCTGACGTCTACGTGGTTTTGGAGCGGATTTGTTGTGTTTGTGTTTGTGTGTGTGTGTGTGTGTGTGTGTGTGTGTGTGTGTGTGTGCGCGCGTACATGTGTGTGTTTATAGGTGATTAGGACAGTTAAGTTTAGATTTTTCCTCGTACGCAACCCCAGTGGAGGGTCAGTATGAATAGTTCTGCGTGGAATTTTGTACTAGCTATTCTGTTGTGAGTTTGTGGAATCCGACTGATATCTGATACTAATTATCTGTACTAGTGACTGCATGACACGATCAGAGAGATTTTTCATGGAGAAATGAATTTTGCACGTCGTCCGGGAGGAAATTAAGAGCAAGTGTAGATTGTGTACTAGGTTGAATCTGGAGCAACAGTAGATGAATGTGGTTGTCATGTTTAAGACTGGCTGCGTCACTGTTGTTTGAACTGTCAGTCGAACGGGAGTATCTATGTTTGTGTTGTCCGAGAACGTGTGGTTCGCCAGAGCCGTGACCGAGAGAGCATTGTCATTCGTCTGAATGCAGTTTATCAGTTAGTCTTCATCTGGTCGGCTGTGTGTCTATTGAACGATCGTGAGCGAATCCAGTTACGTTGTTGCCCAGTACTGCTCTGTGTTTGCTTCGAGTATTTTCATCTTGTGTTTTGTTTCTCAATTTTATTGGCTGTATGAATCGAACGAACGGGTGCGTATATCATTGTCTGAATCGTGTGTTATCGTCGTGCGTTTGACCTCTAAGGCGGTATTACACAACACACGTAACGTGTAGAGGCCAAGTTTAGGAGGCCTCCTACCTACTGGGAGACTGGATGAAGCTGCGATTTCAGCAGAGGGTTATTTGGCGAGGAGAAATAGGAACCCTTCTATTCTGCTGTGGATCCGCGCATGCTCGGCAGCAGCGGTGAATGCGCAGATACGTAGATTGCAGTATTGTGAGCGGGCTTTCTGCTTGTTAGTGTTTCACTTGCAAAGTAGGTGGCAAGTAGTCAGCACACAAGAAATATGTGAGCTCTTGAGGACTCTTTCGGATACTGAGCCAGATATTCTACACATTTCTCAGTAATTTTGTATAAATATGTTAATAAAACACATGCAAAGTCTCCTTTTAGTACCACCATTGAGAAAATCTGTATGTTTAACGATAGCTTCTTATAATAGAAGTGCAATGCAACAAAAGAAATACAAGCGTTCTTATTGGGGCATGCAGCAGGATGTCTACATGATCCTCTAGATGCGCTGTACCATAATAAGGTTTGTGTGAAATGTTTAATTCTGAGTTGATATGTTTAAAGTAAATGTGGACACGATTTTACTTTCGGTGTGTGTCACCTTATTTGGTGAAAGTACTGCACGTGTTTTATTTGACTACCTGCTTAGCATCATTTCAGCATTCCAGGAAGAATATTGTTGAGAGAATAACCACAAGAGTCAGAGCAGTTGTGCCGGCCACGATCAGTAGGAGTGTAAAGGCCGTTTACCTTCTTTGCGGTCTCTGTATTGTGAGACAGCTTCACTCACTACCATTTCAAAATGGTTCAAATGGCTCTGAGCACTATGGGACTCAACTGCTGTGGTCATAAGTCCCCTAGAACTTAGAACTACTTAAACCTAACTAACCTAAGGACAGCACACAACACCCAGCCATCACGAGGCAGAGAAAATCCCTGACCCCGCCGGGAATCGAACCCGGGAACCCGGGCGTGGGACTACCATTTCACTTACGCGAATCCTGTCATGTACAATCGACAAGGCATATCCATTCCTAAGCTCCAGTGGGTCTTCGAGCCTCAATTCCATGATTAATAGTGATTATATGTCCGTGCGTTAACCACTTCTTCCCAGGCAGGGTCGGACCCAATTCCTACTCCTGGTATTTCGTCGTCGTTCTGCCCTTTTTCTAATGACTAACGTGGGCACCGTCGCGGGAAATTCTGCACAGACAACTGCGTCCACCATGTCTAAAATAAGGTGAAAAGCAAAGATAGAGAATCATTTGCTTGTACCAGCATAACATAAAACGAACATTTTAGTCCATAATTATTTAAAATCTTAAGATTACTTCATTATACCTGCATAAGATAACAATAACTGAAAAAATACTTAATAAATACGGGACCAGATCTTCCAGAAGCTCCAATCCGAGTAGACAGCAGCTTTAAAAAATATCAGTTTTCGCACTCTACGACATAAACAAGCAAGTGGTTCCTAGTATCTACCCTTGGGTCTCTGGTGCAGATTTACTCGATAGATGTAACGTGTAATAGGGCTATCGAAACAGTTGGCATTTCCAGACTTGTACGCTTGGGACTCTGGTGGAGTATTGTATAGCAATAGGTGCGTCGTGAAATACAGGCTTAACATCGGTTGTGAGTAACAACGAACACACGTTTGTTTTCGAGGGTGTCCGCTTTACTCAGTGGCTATCCCGAGTTGTTAAAAACGAGATTTCTGCGACTAGAGCTCTTCTAATTCTACTACAGGCAAATCAGTGTTAGTGCGCTGAATATTAGCAAGACTTCTGCCGTAGGTTTCTACGCCAGCCTTAGCATTTACCAGGCAGAAGTCTGTAGCTCTAAAGAGGCCGTTCCCACCCAAAATGGTTCAAATGGCTCTGAGCACTATGGGACTTAACAGCTATGGTCATCAGTCCCATAGAACTTAGAACTACTTAAACCTAACTAACCTAAGGACAGCACACAACACCCAGCCATCACGAGGCAGAGAAAATCCCTGACCCCGCCGGGAATCGAACCCGGGAACCCGGGCGTGGGAAGCTAGAACGCTACCGCACGACCACGAGATGCGGGCGTTCCCACCCGGTATACTGAAATCATAGATGAGCTAAATCATAGATGAGCTACAGCTACTGCCATTTATCATAAGTGGGTTATTCCTATATTGTTATAAGCGATAACGTGAGATAAAAGTAGTAAGTGACGCTATCCTGACTGAAACTAACAGAATTGAATGAATGCTCTAGGTTGAGTCCGCTTGGGTGTAGCTTATGGAGTGGCCCCCAGTGTGTCTGCTAAGGCATATCAACCGTTATTACTGCCAGGTGGTTACAATTAAACTCTCTCTATGTAACACGTTATAACATGGAAACTAATTACCATAGGAATACCAAACTTGGTATCAATGTCAGGGACATGGAGAGGAGAAATAATGCACAATCAATTCAACTGCAACACTTTTAATGTGCTGCTACGGTACATCATACCATTACCATACCGGCACCATTACTGCTACAAAAGGGGATCAGTACGGCACCCATTAGTGTCCAGAAGAGTCTGAAAGCGCAGGATTGCATCCTGCATAGCAGAACGAAGCATGTCCGTAGGTGTACTGGCTACATCTCTTGATATCCTGCGCTTCAAATCAGCACATGTGTGAATGTTCCCCTGGTAAAACCCGTCCTCCAGGTAGCTCCACAACCAGAAATCACAGGGAGTGAGATCATATGATAGTGCTGGCCAAGCATGTGGATACGATCGCCTGATATTTCGATCGTTTCCAAATTTGTTTCGAAGGAGCAGGTGAACTTCAGGAGCGGTATTGATCTAAATGCGTCGCTCACCTGTAGGGCGGGTATGACATGCTGGCGAAGCATATCGCAGTAACGCTGGACAGTCATATTACACGTCTTTGGTCCTCGAGCGCCAACATGTTCAAAAAAGAATGGGCCAATGATGAAAGTAGCCCCAAAGCCACACTGTAGTGTGACACGTTCACTATACAAAGGAACTTCATGTTCAGTGACTGGAGGTGAAGCTCGCCGCCCTCGACAGTTCTGTGTGTTCAACTCACCCGTCAGAGAAAAATAAGCTTCGCCTGTCCACAGGATGGTCTAGGGGCAGTCCTCGTCAACTTCAGTCCTTACGAGAAAGTGGAGAGCGAAGTCAATACGTCGTTGTGCGTCCTGCGGTGGAAGCTGCTGTACGATATGTATCTTGTACGGATAACATTTGAGAATGGTTCAAAGCAGGTTCCTCACATTAGGCCACGGGATGTTCAGCTATCTTGACGCGCACTGCCTCACGATTGGGAATTACGCGCAGCGTTGTCTGCCACAGAAAAAGCGCTTTCATCAACCACTGTGGAACAACCGGTCGTCGGCCGGAGCGATGCCCATTTGTCCAGTTGATTCGAACTTCATCTTGCTCCGCACAGCTGGTAGAGAATACACTTGCAATAATCCCTGTGTAATCCTTTCAGCCGGCGATATTGTTGGAGTGCAGCTGCAGCATTACTGTTTTTTTTTTTTTATAATAGAGCTTCACCAATAATGTCGTGCTCCTTTTGTCCAGGCTCATGTTAACACGTCAACAAGTGTACTGCGACTAGTCAGGTGTGTGGGGGCTATGAATCACTGTAATTGATCACGGAACCTGATGGCCGTAGTTGGAACAGGACGGTGGCACTGTGACATGAAAATCACGCATTCCATACTCTGGCCATTAATACTACCAAGTTTGTTACTCGTACGGTAATTAGTTTCCGTGTATAGCGTGTTAAGTAGGGAAGGTTAATTACAACCATTCAGTAACTGAGTGCATTGCAATACCTGCGATATGCAACTACTCTGACTTGGATGTTATTTGTTAACCGTAACTAGGTCGTTGCCTTCAAAATTAACAATTACTGCGGTCAGAATTTTAGTATTTTGAACTCTTTATTTAATCTTTGAGCGCGTTTCGGCTCAGGTAACTAAATACATGCCACAATTTTATTTTTTTCAAGGGTATTATGCATTCTGATCAGTGAATGCGGTTCTGATGAAGTAGTTAAACTTTCAGCTAACTTTACTCGTACACCTTGTTCGATGTTTGCTGCAATTATTATCAACCAGTGCTGATGTTAGTTGGACGGAGTTATTCGAATTTCTGTTTCAGAACAAGAGCGCTTCTGCTTCCCATTTTTCTTACACCCTCAGCAACTTCAGGATTCGCGCCGACGCTGATACCGACGTCACGCTGTTCAAAATGAACAGAGTTCCCACATCTGCCGCTGGGTTCACTCTGAAGGCGCCGGCTGCTCCAAATTTGCGTCAGACCCAGAAGAGCGAGAACTACAGGGCTATTACAAATGATTGAAGCGATTTCATAAATTCACTGTAGCTCCATTCACTGACATATGGTCACGACACACTACAGATAGGTAGAAAAACTCAAAGTTTTGTTCGACTGAAGCCGCACTTCAGGTTTCTGCCACCAGAGCGCTTGAGAGCGCAGTGAGACAAAATGGCGACAGGAGCCGAGAAAGCGTATGTCGTGCTTGAAATGCACTCACATCTGTCAGTCATAACAGTGCAACGACACTTCAGGACGAAGTTCAACAAAGATCCACCAACTGCTAACTCCATTCGGCGATGGTATGCGCAGTTTAAAGCTTCTGGATGCCTCTGTAAGGGGAAATCAACGGGTCTGCCTGCAGTGAGCGAAGAAACGGTTGAACGCGTGCGGGCAAGTTTCACGCACAGTGATGTGAAAGATTCAGTGTTTAAACCTCCTCTACCAAGAATCGTGCCAGAACTGCGAGCTCGCATCAACAATGCTTTCGAACTCATTGATGGGGACATGCTGCACCGAGTGTGAGAGGAACTTGATTATCGGCTTGATGTCTGCCGAATCACTAAAAGGGCACATACTGAACATTTGTGAATGCCTAAAAAAACTTTTTGAGTTTTTGTATGTGTGTGCAAAGCATTGTGAAAATATCTCAAATAATAAAGTTATTGTAGAGCTGTGAAATCGCTTCAATCATTTGTAATAACCCTGTACTTGCTAACGAAAACTGAAATCGGAAAATGATGAATAAAAAAGGAGATTGATTTAGCTCAGTCGACAATCAGTCCCAAAACACCAGCGCTCCACTCCTAATCTCAGTGCCCTCGTCCATCTAACTAGCTATAGTTAATTGCAAAACTCAGTAACTTTCCACTCTCATTCCTACTACCCACCACATATTTTGTATAGGCCTTTCCTCTACTCTTTCTTCTACTACTGCGTTTCAATGACGGAATGCTTATTACGTTCTCATCTTATTGCATACTGAATTACCCGTTCGACATCCCCATAAGCTTACCCTGTCTCTTCATAGTCTGCTTCTGACGTCGGCATGTATGCTTCAATTATTGTTCCTGACGTTGGACTGGTGACAAATATAATGAGAACAATACTAACATTGAACTGTTTACAGTAACTCAACCTCTGCTCTCCCAGAATGTATCCGACTACCGCTATACTATTTTCTTCTGCTGTTAATATTTCCCTTTATTGGTCTGACCAGAAATCCACATCTTCTTTTCCATTCACTTCATTGATCCCCATTATATGCGCTAAGCCTCTGAATTTCCCTTTACCGATTTCATAGTTTCACTACCACGTTTAAATTCCTGGAATTCCACGCTCCGATTCGTAATATCTTATCCTTTTGTTGCTTGTTCAGTCTTCTTCTAACGGTTAACTTCCCCTTGGCAGTGCACTTCCTGAGATATTAAAGGTGGACAATCGTGAATTCTTCGCTAATGCAGAGATCATGACACTTTTTCAAATACAGGCTACGCGTGTTTCACTCCCTGTCATTTCTGGCTGTGGGGCTACCTGAAGGACGAGGTTTACTAGGGGAACATTCACACATGTGCTGACCTGAAGCGCAGGGTATCAAGAGATGTGTAGCCAGCACACCTACGGACATGCTTCGTTCTGCTTTGCAGAATGCAATCCCGCACTTGCAGACTCTGGCACTGATGGGCGCCGTACTGATCCCCCTTTTGTAGCAGTAACTGTACCGGTATGGAAATAGTATCATGTACCGTAGCAGCACATTAAAAGCGTTCCAGTTGAATTGGTTGTGCATTATTTCTCTTCTCCATGTGGATACAAATTGTGTTATAAAGTTGCTCTGCCTTCTGTATCTTCAGCCGGCCGGTGTGGCCGAGCGGTTCTAGGCGCTTCAGTCTGGAACCGCGTGACCTCTTCGGTCGCAGGTTCGAATCCTGCCTCGGGCATGGATATGTGTGATGTCCTTAGGTTGGTTAGGCTTAAGTAGTTCTAAGTTCTAGGGGACTGATGACCTCAGATGTTAAGTCCCATAGTGCTCAGAGGCTGTATCTTCAAGCCGTTGATCGTGGCTGATTCTTCCGTCTTTTAGAGGCATTTTCCCACCTCGATGAAGGGGACGATGAGCTGAAAGTCCATCAGCTCCTCTCCCCTCTTTGACAAGACCATTGGCTAACGACGTGACTCCTAATACCGGGAGTTTCCACCTGTCATTGCTGACATTTATTCAAATTACAAGCAGTTGCCGATATGAGACATAGGACTCAGGACATTTTGATTATTAGTTTTGATATTCTAAACGGATATCAAGGATTTTGACAATAGCTTGCAGATGGGTGCGACGTGCGTTTTCTGCCAACAACTGAACAGTTGTCTGTGCAGGATCTACAGTATTTTATCGTTAAAACAGGGGCTATATCCGCCACAAATTGTGTATGAAATCCGACAGGAATTCTATGGTGTCCTTGAGGTTTGTTTAGTTTAATCGATTTCAGCTGCCTCTCGTAGCCACTGACTCTAATATGTGAATAATTCATCTTCGCAGTGGTGGCAGAATTAAACTGTGGCTATACTCCTAGATTTTACTTCGTAAAGGAACATTTGAAAACGGAGTTCAGTGTTTCTGCTTTGGCCTTGCTGTTCTCAGTTTCAGCTCCATGTCATCCATGACTGTCTGGGCTAACCCTCTGATTTCATTAAGAGCCTTTAGATACGAATCAGAATTTCTTTTTTGAGGGAGATCATTCGACAATATTCTGCTAAGGTATTCACTGAAGGTCTCACATAGTGCGTTTCTCTATCTATAGCTCTACACTGCGTTTTACATCTATTTAAGTGTAAACTCTCATTCTTTAGAAGATTTTTTTTACAATGAATGTATATCATAGAGGATCCCTCCCATTATGAACTGTTCTATCAAGTACGTAGCTATGCAGAGAATGCACAAGTATTCTTTTAAACTTGAGCCACAGTTCTCCTACATGCTTCTGTCCAGAGTTCAAAGTTCGTTGTGATGGTACGTCTGCCTTTGTTTCTTGTTTATTGGACGCACACATCTTCCCACTACTTTCATTTGGCCTTTGTACGTGGCTAAATGTTGTAGTTACAACAAAAGAAAGAAGTTAAGGGTAACGTCCCGCCAACGAAGAGGTAATTAGAAACGAAGCACAGTCTGGTATTGGTGGAAAGATGTAGAAGGAATTCGATTATGTCTGCCCAAAGAAATAAGCACCGTATTTGCCTTTGGCGAACTGTGGAAAATTTCATTTTGGATGGTCGGAAGGCGATATGAACTGCCGCTCTATGTACCACTGCACTAGCCTCGCTTCAGTACACTCTAATGTGGGGACTGCTTGCACTCTACCTAGCGTTTCGTCGTCCCGCGGGATATCAAGTTGCAGCAATGCGAGTTAGGACGCGGTGTGGCACTTGGCAGCGGTACTGAAGATATTGCGACAGTTCGCCGCAGCAGATCACCTGGGCGAGTAACAGCACTCACACCATACTGTACAACATTGTAACCTCCCCACACGAAATAATTTTAAATATTATTTCGTTAATGATTCTAATTTTTGTGTAACCTCACAAAAAACTTAATAAATAATAATAATAATAATATGATTCTATTTTTTGTGTAACCTCTGAACAAAATTGGTTCCCATTTAATGTACCCACAAAATTCTTTTCTCATTTAATATAAGCTCGAAACAGAAAAAATCCTAAACCTCGTAATAAAAAATAAAGTCAGTAATCTGGTAAAATTTGGACGACAGCATTGCTGCGTCATGGCCCTGTAAGATCGTTCTGAATAAAAAGCAAAAATTCTCACCTCGATTAAGTCGGCAACTATCTGCTCTTACAATAGCTCTTTTCCGGCACAGCTCTGTGCAATGCTGGCCTATACATTTGTTATTTACGAAAGGAAGCAAATGATTTTTCTTTTGCAACAATCGGAATGATCATGCATTAAAAAAAATATTAAATTCTTTAAATTGAAATGAATGCTTGTTAGAAAATAGACAAAGATTATTATTAGGACTTTTTTTTAAAAAGATTTACATGTGAGTTTACATAATATTACTAGATATGCGCGAGGCTGCTTTTTTACCTTATACAATAATACTCAGGCTCCGGCATCGCTGCACCGCGACCGGCCCAGCCAACACGATACACCAGACAGGACTGACAAGCGCAGACAGGTGACTGCTCGCTAGCAACAACTTACTGCTACTGCTACACAATTCGTACTGCAGTCAACACTACTCTTGGTCTCAGATTCTCTTATAGCTTACATATCGCAGGCAGCACATACCTCTTACAACATTAACTGGAAATAATATACTATTTGTGGAATGCCTCTCTTAGAAACGAGGAACTATTGTCATGAAATCCAATTTTTTCCAGTTGCTTCTAGAGGAGATTGATCTTACAGTGTTTGGATGGTTGTCTCAATGGCGTGTGCCTCAGCTTGGTACGTTCGGTGGTGCATAATTAGGCGGGAAGCTACATTGTTGTTTGATCGTACGATTGCCGAAAATCCACTGGAACCAGTCACAAAGATTAAATATCTGGAAATACACGTCCGGAGCGATTCCAAGTGGAACGACCACATATGTCTAACGCAGATCGCAGACTAAAATTCAGTGTAAGAATGCTCATGGAGTGAGGTACACCCAAGAAGGAGGACTCTTACAAAACCCTCGCTCGACTGATGCTAGAATGCTGATTATCAGTCTGACACCCTTAAGCCGTCGGCACATGGGACGAGCCTGCTAACGTAGACGTGCGATCAGACGGGACATCTCACGTCACGAGACACTACACCGCCAGCACATATCACGAGCTGGTTGACGCGATTTAGCGCCCTCAGCTCTCTCCAGCGACGGCTGTCGGCTTTATTTGGCTCTCAAACCATCCAGTTCGTTCACAAAAATGGACACACATAGAATTCTCACATTAGCTCTTTTAAAACGAACATTTCCATTTCTGACCATATGCTATTCGTGTTGTTCTGTCTGTGGTACGCATGAATAAAAATTTTAGTATCCGTGAACGGTAATAAGAGAAAAGAAAAGAGACACGTCGACTCAAGAAAAACATCAGCCTATGAAATTCACCAAATCAAATAAACCAAATCTCGAAAGTACGCATACGAAACTCCCAAAACCTTTTAGAACACGTAAAAATAAGAAAAAACCGATACAGTGGTACACGAACCCTCCCACAATCCGTTCTTCATTCCTTATCGCGGTGTGAGCCAATTAGGCTGAAACGTCCCCTTAGAACAAATTATGCATATGAAATGTCCACTTAGAACAATTGTACAAGACTGTGCTTAACCTGGCACACAATAATTTTTAGCGCAACGCAATCTGACTATCAAAAATCCCTGCAAAAGAATGGCCCTGACAAACATTAAACTATACCTTTCACAAATCACTTACCTCACAAAAATCTTCGTTGCTCGAACTACTGCAATACGGCGAGCGCCACTACTGCCAGCTAAATAAAAGATACAAACTACAGAAGGCACTAACTACTGATAGTCTTAGCAAATGAAAGATTCTAATAGAGAACAAACAATGTATTTACCTCAAGATTCATAATATATACAGCAGTTCATGACATTTTTCAAAACTCCGCCATCTCTCTCCCCACATCCACCACTGCTGGCGGCTCACCTCCAACTGCCCAGCGCTACGCGCTGTTCGCATCCAGCTATAGCAGTTCATGACAACAATGGCAGGCAACAATGCAAACTAGCCACATACTGCACACAGCACAGCCAGTGATTTTCATACAAAGTGCTATGTAACGTTGCCAATAAAAAACATAAACAGCAAACTTACATAAAAAAAACATAAACAGCCTACTTACATAGCCCCCATGCTCCCCACAAAAAAATTTTACAAATGGTGTTGGGCACTGGCCAATACAGATTTGAAAAAATTTTTCATAATTACAATCACAAAGATATCAAATGCACACACTGATTAATACAATGTTGGTCAAAAGCTAAAATTTTCTCACAGTCAATAAAGACAGTCCTGATCATTCACCACAGTAAAACTGCCATTTCTTTTATCAAAGTCTGAGCAATAAAGACAATGCACATGGAAGTAGTGGATGTCCATGCAGTCTTGAAGAAGTAGTGTTGTCCTTCTAACAGAAAGACAGTGCTGACTCTTGACATGCTGACAGGTAATGCGCCACAATGGAGCAAACCCACAGCAGAGTCAGTCGACGTGTTGAAGAATATTGGTAGGTAGGTCATCACAGAGCAGACCCACTGCAGTCCAGGTAGAGAGTATTGGTGGGCCACCAGAGGTGCATACCCACTGTAGTCCTTGTAGAAATTGTGGTACTGGTGAGTCAGCAAAGGTGTAGACCCACTGTAGTCCTGGTAGAGATGGCCAGCAGCCATCTGCTGCGACTGTGCAGGTGCACAATCACCATCGAAGAGTCTTGCAGAGACGATAGCAAGTCCATATACCCCCACTTGTGCACTCACAAAGTTTGTGGAATTGTCCTTAGAACCAGCAATGCTGTTATCCAGTCCCTTGCTGAATTATTAACACACGTGCAAACACTATCAGTCCCTACTTCTCACATATTGTCCATAAACTATGACCAACAGAATGTGTGCAGTGAAATGAATGCTTACAAGTTACTTAATTTGATTAACTGCCGTCAATTACAATTATATAACATAAGAATACAATTACAAAGATACAAAAAACATCATTAAAAACATAACAATACAGATAATATTTGTGGTAATAGGGGCTTTACAAAAGAATAGAAATAAACATATACATCAGTGTTATAGGAATTATGACATGAGTACAAAAATAAAAGATCAGAATCACTTTTGAAACATCAACTTCACACATGAGCATTAAAACAGAATAAATAATGTCTAAACATCTTTACAAAGAAAATAACAGAGTATTAGAAAAATTCTACAGCATAGCTCTCATCAGCTAAACACATAAAGACAGGAAAAACACAAATACACAAGGGTACACAAACACATAGTGGGATAACACAAAAGGAAAGGACAGGGTTTGTTTTCAGTGTAACATTTGGTACTGCAGTCCACCCCAAAACTTCATTTCGTATATCTCTCCTCGTATTTCATCCTTTGTTTCCACCAAAAAATTCTATCTAAGCATGCTTTCTGTATTTATATGTTCACACATTGCTTACCTCATCATTTATTTCCAAGAAAATCCTACCTATACCTCGTTCCCGTATTCTATTCATATTTCTTTCAAAATAATTATTTCTGATTGTACCATACTCATTTGGGCCCAAATCTTTCTTCGCAATGCATTCTTTACCTATTCTCCATAGTCAGTTTCTTATATAGTCTACCCCTCTTAAGCTAACTTAAATCTACTGAGCTCAGATATATATACCAAGGGACGAGGCAATGCAGCATGACAACAAATCAACACAAACAGAAATGACAAAAAATGCAAATTGGCAAAGCTAGCAGCATAAATTAGCAAAGCAAGTGCAATATTACAACTAATATAAGGCACTGTGCAGGAAACAAGAAAAACTAGCTTAGAAGAGTAACACAAAGTACAATTCAGTAACACTATGCCTGGCAAACAGCAGCAACTTATACCTAAACATGACATAGCTCAAGCAGAAAAAATATTACAGTAAAGACGATAATGCAGACAAGGGAAATGTATATTCACATCTTAATGTCTATGTAATTAAAGTGGTGCACCATAACAACTTATTGTAAAAAAATAATATTACCATGTACTTGAAAAGAAAACTATGTGTCCAGTTACTAGTTCCTTCTTATTGTTCTTTCCTTTCCAAGTGTTCCTTTTTTAAAGAATGTGGATCATAAAATAATTATTTAATAGATCTGTTGACAGAAAGAGTTCACATTATCAAATGCATTTTATTTTATCAAAGCAATGCTGTAACACAGCTGGAAACCAGATATCAAATGAAATAAGCAACTACGAAAAGCAAAGCATAAAAATATCATTCAATAGTCATGTGGCATTTCGTTTCATAAGTTAATTGCTCTCAACTCTCGTAAAAAGACACTTGTCATAATCAGGTGTGCAGATGTACGAATATTTCCCATCAATTCATAAGCATTTCAGTAATTAGCACAAAGTGCGAGTAATCATATGTTTTTAAGTAACGAGGGTGTCGCATTAGCGATGAAAGGCACTCCCTAATGGCTTGTTCTCCAGGTGTTTGAGTGCCCACAACGCATTACAAAAATCATATGTTTTCAAGTAACGAGCGTGTCGCATTAGCGATGCCCTCTACAAAGAATTGTCAACAGCGAGTTTAATGGCCTCCTTTTGTCCTTCTCTTCCACCTGTGCCTCTGGCACACCCTAATGGCTTTCTTTTCTACCTGAGCGTCTGAAAAGGCTTGTTCTCCAGGTGTCTGACACACCTGGGTGCCCACGTCGCATTATGTGTAGGTGGTCACTTAACTTTCTTACGGAAATATTTACGACAGCAGTTTCCGCTACAGTGACAGTCTCATATAAAAACATTTCACAGGTCAAGAATTTTATTGACATAAACATACCTCAACAGCATAATACACATCGTCGTCGTAAAAATAACATCATAAAACCTCAGTCAAATCTCAAAATCGTCGTAGCTTCCTCCAATAATTTCAAAACCTAACAAAATTCTCTGCTCATGTCAAAAGTGTCATCTGCCTCCAACGTACTTTAAAATCATACTCCCTTACCAAATACATCATTCAGAGTTCTCATAGTATCACAATGGTTTCAAAAAAAATTATGAACAGTTCACAAAGTGCAGACAAAGTACAATTTCTTAAGTGTGAAGTTATCCAACGGTGTAATCACGTAATCATCTGTCACTGACGAAGTAAACAAGTTTGTCTCTCTCCGTTAAATGATCAGATAGCTGTGTAATTTATGTGTTAGAGAAATATGGTACCGATGTGTTAAATTGTATAAGCAAATACCATATTAGCTAGGGCTCCTTGTGCTTGCCAAACACATGGTACACAAAGTAGGCGTGTACCCCCCTGAGGTTTATTGTAATTATACCCTCAGGTGTTACAGATTACAGCAATGGAATGAAATGTATCACGAAAAACTTTCTTTGTAATTCAAAAATCTTTAAAAATAAATGTTTTAAGTACAAAATTAATCACTTAAATACGTGTCCTGTAGCGCTAAATGTGCGTCTTGCTGTAAGATAATCTCTGGGAAGTGTCGTAGTCATTGTCCTCCGAAAGCTAAGTTCTGCAGAAGTCAATGTACTTACCTCATGATAAACAAAGTGAAATGCTTTGCGTATAGATAACTTAGTTATTACGCTTATTGCCGTGATGAGGAAAGTACTGTGCTGTAACGTATTGTTGTGCTACGGAAAAGGCTGTCTCCTTGTAGCAATAGCACAAAAGTTACTACTAAAACATGTTTTACTTTACAGAAGAATTCAGAAAAACTGTGCAGATATCAAACAGATACACCGCAAAAGCAACATTGTAAATTGTCACGCATTAGTAGTGTCGTGATAAAATCGTGTAGCTGTCACATAAACTAACCATTGTCTCATCTGGTATCTCACAGAAAATACCTTAAATCCAGAATCCACTCTCAAGCAAACCAAAATGTTGCATGTTAACAGTTTCTTAAGTCTGACAAATTGTACAAGTAGCGTGAAGTGAAAATTGCAAAGACTAAGTTAAAAAGCAGATTATCTGTCAATAAATGGTTTTACATGAGAAATATGGTGTAAACCTTTACTCTTCCTAGTACGCAGAGTTTCAACTTGAATGCAATTATCGTGCGGTATTCGTCCGTAAAGAATACTGGAATTTTGCTCAAGGTTAGCGTCAATGTTATTTTTCCCTGAGCCAGCGGGCGCACGCGGCTGCCTGCGGTGTGAGTCATTGTCTGTTTCTTTGTTGGCGCGCGCCGTTACTGGGATTAGGAGGCCTAACTTCCACAAATTCGCCTTGCCCAGAGGGCCCAGCTCTGTTTAAAGCTCGCCAGTTCTGATGGAATTCAGGTCTGTCGTTATGTCGGTAGTTGACATAGTTTCTTTCTTGTCTGTCACATGGTGGAGAATTTCTCACGGAATCGTAACTGCGTGCTGGACCGTTGCGTCTAAAGTTATTCTGTCTCCCTTGATAATAGTTATTTTGGTTCCCATATTGTCTGTTTCTCTGATTGTCTCTGTGATAGTCATTACCGCGGAAAGGTGATCTTTCCCTGTAACTATTACTCTGCCAGTGGTTGTCATATGGGTGGTGTCTGTTTTGGTCACGATTTACGTTGTAAGAATAGGTTTGTCGTGGCCATTTATTGTTTCTGTCGTCACGGAATTGTGACAGATGTGACCTGTAATGATTGTTTTCCTGTTTTCACATCCCGCGACTATCTGTGTCAATTTCCAGTTCTTGTAACAGTCCCTGAAAAGCTTCAATGTCGTCTTTGCAACGTCCTGCTAAAATAATATGCCGTAAGTGTTCAGGTAATTTGATTAAGCAAATGCGGATGAGTTCTGAGGGGCTGTATGGGTTTGACAGGTATTGATTCTTGTGCAACATGTCTTCAAAATATTTCACAAGACTGGAAAATTCAGATTGCTCGAAGTGTTTCATCATTATGATGCTATGTTTTACGCGGTCTTGTGTGGCTTGAGACCAATATGCTGAGAGGAAGGCATGGTAAAATTCTCCTTCACTGTGGCAATCGTGAATGACCGATCGCATTCTTACAGCTGGTTCATTCTCCAAGTAGCCACACATAAATTCTAATCTGTGTTCTAATGACCAGTTGGGAGGAAAACAATGAGAGAATTGATGGAGCCACGCTTGTGGATGAATGTCGTTGGCAGAATTCTTGAATGTTTTGAATTTACGTGTAGTAATGAACAGCTTATAGTCAAAGTCATCATGTCGGCGAGTCACATATCGCTCATTGTTACATCGTGTCGGCGGTTCCATCTCAAAATTCGGTGCACCTTGCCAATTCCTTTCATAATTACCGAAATGCCCTGTGTTATTATTTTGTGGCTTTTCCGTATTTATATGTCCCTCTTCCCTTATTGGGGCGCGAGTGTCCTCTGAAATACGTAATTCTTGTATTACCTGTGTCAGCTGATCTTGTACTTCCCGCATTTCTCTTTTGTATTGCGTATTAATTTGATTCTGATTTTGTTTGACTTTTCTTATTTGTTCATACTCTTCTGTGTCAGTGAAGGCTACGGGTCTTGTGTCATTCAGATCATCATCCACCTTTGTAGATAAGTTAGTGACCTGATCCGAAAGTTCAGCTACTTTCTCCGATAGTGAACACATTTCCTCAGTGTGTTTTTCTGAACCAAGTTTCAGAGTGTCCATTTGTGTTGAAATCGAATCTACTGTGTTCTTTAAGTTTTCCTGAGTTTTTGCCAGTTGCGTAACCGAATCGGTAGATGCAACTGAGTCAATTTTAGCTTGCAAAGTGTCGTGATTTTCATGAACAATGGTTTGCAGCTCTTTTATGGCTGCTTCGTGATTCTGTAATGCATTTTCATGCCGCGAAAAAATAGGTTGGAAATGCTCACAAATTTGTGTTTTTACGTCATTACAGACTTTTTGACATTTCGATTCAATGTTATGTAATTCAGTAGTTAAATCTTCACGTGTTTGTTCAAGTGTGGTGTCTAACTTTTGAAGCCTTTGTTGTGTTTGTCTCTGATTTTGTTCCGTTGTGTGTAACTGTTGCTGTGTTTGTTTCTGGTGTTGTTCCATTGTGTCTAACTTTAGAAGATTTTGTCCCATTTGTTGCATTAATTGTAATAACAATGCATTAGTGTCTGGAATCTGTTCCTCTACGCTTTTCGGCAGTGCATTTGCACCAGCAACATTCACATTTTGACAAGCAGAAAATGTGTCTTGACTCATTTGAGAAAACGGTGAGGACGCAAAACCTGAATCTACAGTATTTGCAAAATTGTGTCCTATCATTTCGGATTCCTGAGGCGAGCTGTTGCCGACCGATCGATCGATAATGCTTCCCTGTTCACTACCTGTTTGACTGTCTACGCCATTGTTTGACGCCCGCTCCATTTCCCTATGCACAGTTACCAAATTACTACTTTGAACATTAGTTAACTCATTACACAGTGGCGCTAACACATTGCTTTCGTCTTCACTGTCGTTTCTCATTTTACTTTGGAGCCGAGTGTTACGTTTTTCACACGCCATTATTGTGACAATATTTCACACGATAACACAGAAAAGCACAATTTGAATAGCAAAAATAAGAGAACACATTAACATAGCACTGAAAATAATATGTAGTTAATTACAAGCGCAGCTGCGAAATACTTGTTGCAAATCTACATGCATGCCACAACTGTTTTACATTACAACAATGAAAGACTGCAACTACAAAGGAGATTCTCTCTACAATTACGCGCTAGCAATAAACAAAAGCTACACTAAATACACAAACTACAAGAAAAAATCAGAAGATTCCAGTGAGGTATCCTAGGCTAAGGGTCGACATATGAAACGTCCCCTTAGAACAAATTATGCATATGAAATGTCCACTTAGAACAATTGTACAAGACTGTGCTTAACCTGGCACACAATAATTTTTAGCGCAACGCAATCTGACTATCAAAAATCCCTGCAAAAGAATGGCCCTGACAAACATTAAACTATACCTTTCACAAATCACTTACCTCACAAAAATCTTCGTTGCTCGAACTACTGCAATACGGCGAGCGCCACTACTGCCAGCTAAATAAAAGATACAAACTACGGAAGGCACTAACTACTGATAGTCTTAGCAAATGAAAGATTCTAATAGAGAACAAACAATGTATTTACCTCAAGATTCATAATATATACAGCAGTTCATGACATTTTTCAAAACTCCGCCATCTCTCTCCCCACATCCACCACTGCTGGCGGCTCACCTCCAACTGCCCAGCGCTACGCGCTGTTCGCATCCAGCTATAGCAGTTCATGACAACAATGGCAGGCAACAATGCAAACTAGCCACATACTGCACACAGCACAGCCAGTGATTTTCATACAAAGTGCTATGTAACGTTGCCAATAAAAAACATAAACAGCAAACTTACATAAAAAAAACATAAACAGCCTACTTACAAGGCCATGCCGAAAGTTGGCTTGTAACAACCTCGTTTTCTGTACTTTAATCACGTAAATGTTATTGACATTTAATTGTAACAAATCCTAATAAGAACTATACGATTTCATAAATTTTAAATCGACTGTTGCTTACGACAGCTGAATCTCCTAACATGCGAGTTATAATGCGAAAATAACTGAGTACGAAAATTCTATAACCACCAATATGACTTTTCTCGCTATTTTATTACAACAAATCGTACCAATAACTATTCGTTCTAGAGACATTCCTCTTCCAGGTGCTTAGAAACAGCACATGTTCATAGGTCCAAAACGGCTCTCAGCACTATGGGACTTAATAGCTATGGTCATCAGTCCCCTAGAACTTAGAACTACTTAAACCTAACTAACCTAAGGACAGTACACAACACCTAGTCATCACGAGGCAGAGAAAAGCCCTGACCCCACCGGGAATCGAACCCGGGAACCCGGGCGTGGGAAGCGAGAACGCTACTGCACGACCACGAGCTGCGGACCATGTTCATAGGGTGTAACGTATAACATAAGACCCATCGAATATGCGCTTGTACTGAAAACGACAAATACAGTGTGGCGTCTTGATGATGATGATGATGATGAGCGTTTGGCGTCATTGGCCGGGAGGCCCCTCGCGGGGCAGGTCCGGCCGCCTTGGCGCAGGTCTTATTACATTCGGCGCCACATTGGGCGACCTGCACGCCGGATGGGGATGAAATGATGATGAACACAACACAACACCCAGTCCCTGAGCGGAGAAAATCTCCGACCCAGCCGGGAATCGAACCCGGGCCCGGAGGACGGCAATCCGTCACGCTGACCACTCAGCTACTGGGGCGGACGGCGTCTTGATTACTACTTGTGACGTAGGGAGCGTTCTCGCTTCCTGATGGTTCCACTTTACGTGGCACGTTGCTGAAATTTGCAGAACCTATTTTGTGTTTTCCGTGGCGAAATGGCGTCTCAACGAGAAGTAGCAGGAAGCGACGTCACAAAACTTGTAGAGCGCCACGTCAGCATTAACTAAGTCGTCCCGTGTGACGACGGCTTTACCAAGTGGAACTTGGTTCAAATGGCTCTAAGCACTATCGGACTTAACATCAGAGGTCATCAGTCCCTTAAGTTTCCTTTAATTTACGTCTATGGTCACAATCTTTTCTGTTTAACAGATTACCGGTTTCGGTCTTTAATGACCATCATCAGATCTGTGTGGACTGAGATTACTAACAGAGTTAGGATTAATGTCGAGAAAATTACAGAGAGGCATAACAAAAAATTAGCTAAATTGATCAAACCTAAGAACGCATATTTTGTAAAAAGTAAGGATGGCATTAGGCAACATCGTTTCAATCACAGGGTAGCTAATTTAACAAGTATTGTACTGAGTAGTGATGAAAATATATTGCTGAATAGAGGCCTACAACATAACATTACTCCACATGTTAGTCAGGCAAGTATTAAGCGAGTAATAGTTGAAACTAAAATGTCTTGCGAAGCGGCTGGGATGACGAAATCACAAATTGCAGACACAGCTGTTAAGGTCAATAAGGCGTTATCTGTTCAGAATAGTTCTAATAATATAGTTAATCACGAGAGCCGTATTTTAAAAGGCCTTAATACCAAGTTAGACAAGGAGAAAGCAATGGTCATTCGTGCTGACAAGGGGAACACGGCAGTTCTTATATATGAAGATGATTACATTAAGAAAACAGAAGAATTTTTTGCAGAAAACGATATTATAGAAATTCACAAAGACCCAACTGATAAGTTTCAGACCAATTTGCGGCGAAAGATTGACAGCTCCCAGTTTCTTCTTAATGATTATGAAAAGAAATCGCTCAAAATAATGAATGTCATACTTCCCCAGCTCAGGTCTGAAGTTAAGATCCACAAAGATGGAAATCCGGTCCGTCCGATTGTTAATAATACGACATCACCATGCTATAAATTAAATAAGTTCCTTAATAATAAACTTAAATCGGTTTACAGGTTCAAAAAATTATTTTGGGGTCAAAAACAGTGCTGAGCTAGCGAATATAATTAAAGATATACATATACCAATTAATGCAACATTAGCATCCTTAGATATAAAAAATCTTTACAGTAATGTCCCCATCAAAGAAACTATTGACATTGTTAGACGCAATCTCCTCTCCCACAACAAGATCAGCACTGCCAAGTGTACAGAACTAGTTGAACTCCTAGATTTTGTTTTAGTTTACAACTTCTTTATTACTGATATTTATAAAGCAAAAAATAGAGAACCGGATAAACTACTTAAATGACAGGACGATTTTGTGCCCAATGCCTACTATGCTTTATTTGACAATGTTTTACCCTAGTCACTCCACGTCTCTGTTATTTATAGTGTGTTCGCAAGTTCTCCTAGTATTGAGTATATCAGATATTTTCTTTGTTTTCATACGTTTTACGCACGACTCTAGTAGGTTCTTGTTCCTTCTTTATTCATTTCATTGACTGCATTAATCAGATAATGTAAATAATCCACTGTTATGGAATTTTATGATTCTTTGCTTGCAGCGAAGTACCGCAGGGTACGAGGGGCCGTCTACCGGTCACGTTCCTCAACTACTTCCCGCCTGTGCGGAATTCTAGAGTTAGCGCTAATAGAGGGCGCTGATTATGTGCAGAACCATATTTCCTTTCATTTGTGACTCCTTTAGCGATTTGTTTTATGTTGTTTATATTACCCGGTGCAATATCAACGGTGTTTAATATTTATGTTATTGCCCAGGATATTGGCCCTAGAGCACATGTCAACCACTGTTTTTTAACTCTTCGTCTTTTTAACAACATTACTGTTGTGTTCTTTTTATTGCTTTTTACTACTGTAACACTTTTTATACTTTATAAACTTATTACAGATTTTAACTATTGTATCCTCCCTTTTATTTTCGCTGTTTCAATTAATTATTGAAAAATATTGTATGCTGACATTAGCGACATCTGGTCAACTTACTACACAAACATCTGGTGGCTCCTGTACGGCAGCTAGTTTTAAACAGTACTTTTACTGACAACATGACTTGTGCATGCTGGTGCTGATTCCGCATCTAACAGTTGACTATGCCACTATGGCTGCAGTGCATTAGGACTTTGATTTTATGAGACAGGTATGCCTCTTCACATTTAAGGCACACAAATGTAAATTTTGTCAGCACTACTTTTAAATATGCTCTATGTATTGTTCTTTAGCTGTACACAGTTTGCGAGTGTATTTATATTTGTCCCATTTTTCCTGCAGATCTGATGATGGTCATTAAAGACCGAAACCGGTAATCTGTTAAACAGAAAAGATTGTGACCACAGACGTAAATTAAAGGAAACTTATTATATATACGGGTCACTGTGTTTTTCGCGACGATGTCGCAGCTTGTGAAATCAGTCCCTTAGACTTACAACTACTTAAACCTAACTAACCTAAGGACATCACATACATCCATGCCCGAGGCAGGATTCGAACCTACGACCGTAGCAGAAGCTCCTAGAACCGCTCGTCCACAGCGACCAGACAAGTGGTATTGATTAAGGAAATAGCGAATAACCAAAGAAGAGCAGCGGTTTCCTTCACAGGTTTGTTTATTAGCCGTGAATGAGACACGGAAATCACTCCAGTGACAGATGCTAGAACCGGGTTGCTGTTTGTATCACAGGGTGGTCTCTCTTAAAATTCCGAGAGTGTAGGTGCCTTGCAGAGGCAACCTATATTATGCTTCCTCCGGCATATACTGTACCTCGCGAGAAGACCATGCAACTAATAATAACGAGTAAGAGCACACACCCATTGTGTACTTTAAATACTCAGATGGAACTAAGACAGTGCGATATTCTAAATAATACTGGTTGTCTAAAGAGTGGAATTTATTTCCTTGGATCCCGTGATTTACTGTATTTACGGTTGGTACCTATTCCCTCGCTATTTATATTCTAGTATCCGACTACTGCAAAGAGCTATCCTGATAATAGTCATGCCTTCATTTTTAATATGTTCTTTAGTTCCTAGTTGTACTATTATGGCGCAACCTACCTTTGGATTTGGAAATCACACCGCTGTTGTCACGTGTTGTTGTGTTCAATCGTTCACTGACCCCTGCAGTCATATGGCAATGCCCACCAGTTCAGTGTACAGCTGACAGTCTCAACTGCTTCACCGTCGAGACTGCCAACTACTGAGTATGTAAATTCCGTGAATTTTTACAATTGAACATTCAGATTATGTCAGGCGCTTTACTTTCCTTGGTTTGCCGTCATGAATGGGCTGTCTGGTATGATCATTCTCGGTTCCGAATTGTTTGTCGTTGCTGAGTGTCTTAGATAAGTTAATAACTTCATCAGGTTTTTTAGTACTTTTAGTGCTTCATCTGCATTCAACTTTCATATGAATGCACATGAAGGTCCAGTAACTTAATTAACTTTTTGTTTCCCGATTTTTAATCTTGCGCAATTTTTCCTTTCGGGCTTTTATTATCTTTGTATTTACGAGGCTGGTTAATGAATTACGTTCCTGAGACAGATGCTCTACTGATATTATGTTATATTTCTCCTCTTGTATTACATTTTAGTCATATTTATTACATTTAACTTCGGTTCTTTTTGTCATCCTTCCTCACCCACTGTACTATTCGCCACAGTGCTCTACCAGTTATAATTCACTGACTGCTTCCCCTCTTCATGGGGTTGGATTCCGTGATTGCGAACGTTGGAGGCGTAGTGACACTACTGTAAGAATTTTCATTTATTATTTTTTTCATTCGTTGTCCTTAATTTTTCACTTAAATAGATTACAAGGATGTTTCCCTTTCTATGTATTACTTACTGGAGAGCCTGCTTTAATTCAGCTAAACCGGTCGTGTGAATAAATAATCATTCAACAGATGTTTGAGATTTTATGCAAGTTCAGTTTACCAATAATAACGAGATTCAAGCTCCTACGGAGGTTTACTAACAGTCGCCCTTCCCGCACACCAATTGTGCTGGAGCAGAAGTTGGAATGAGAACTACTCACGAAGGGCCCTCTGCTACATACCGTAAAGTGGCTTTCGGAGTATGGGTCTACATGTAGAATACGTTCCACCAGTTCCAGGACATTGTCATACTGTCCACACACAACTAACACTTCCTACAGGGCCCAATTATTCCTCCTGAGAATTCTACTTAAGAGAAATGAAGACTCTTTTCCGACTCTGCAATTTTATGTTGATTGATCCACATTCATTAGCGGCCATTAGTTGTAAGCAGAGTATGTAGAAGTAGCAGGAGAGGCATCGATTGTAATTGCAGCTTCTTGTAATTGGGTGAGAAGTAGTGAAGTTCTTAAAAAAGTACAGCGATATCTCAACTAGTCCGTCACTATCAGCTAAGTTCATTTTGTGCAGTAAATAGTCACTTAACATTTTTTTCTTTTTTTGCCATCAGTCATTTGACTGGCTTGATGTGGACCCCCACGAATTCCTCTCCAGTGCCAACCTTTTCATCTCGGAGAACATTTGCAACATGCGTCCCGATTTATTGGTTGTATATACTCCAATATCTGCCTTCATTTACACTGTTTACCCTCTACAGCTCCCTCTGGCCCATGAAAGTTATTGTCTGGCGACTTAACAGTTATACCATCGTCTTCTCCCTTCTTCTTGTCAATGTTTTCCATATATTCCTTTCCTTGCCGATTCTGGGAAGAAGCTCCTCGTTCTTTACCTTATAAGTCTACGTGTAAGTAGGCTATTTATGTTTTCTTTATGTAAGTAGGCTGTTTAGGTTCTTATATTGGTAACACCGCCGCCACGTAGCGCTCTCTGTATGAAAATTACTGGCTGTGATGTGTGCAGTCTGTGGCTAGTTTGCATTGTTGTCTGCCATTGTAGAGGGGCAACTGGATGTTAACAGCGCATAGCGTTGCGCAGTTGGAGGTGAGCCGCCAGCAGTGGAGGATGTGGGGAGAGAGATGGCGGAGTTTTGATAATTTGTAATACTGGATGTCAATTATGAATATTAAGGTAAATACATTGTTTGTTCTCTATTAAAATCTTTCATTTGCTAACTATCCCTATCAGCAGTTAGTGCCTTCAGTAGTTTGAATCTTTTATTTAGCTGGCAGTAGTGGCGCTCGCTGTATTGCAGTAGTTCGAGTAATGAAGATTTTTGTGAGGTAAGTGATTTCTGAAAGGTATAGTTTAATGTTACTCAGGGCCATTCTTTTGCAGGGATCTTTGATAGATTGCGTTGCTCTAAATAATATTGTGTGTCAGGTTAAGCACAGTCGTGTATAAATTGTTCCAAAGGGGACGTTTCATACGTAACTTTCAACATTCATCTGTAGCACCACATCTCCAGTGTTTCGATTCGCTTCTGTTCCGGTTCTCCCACCACCCTCGTCTCACTAACATACAGCGGTGTCCTCCAAACGTACAGTCGTGCTCAAAAGTATCCGAACGACGTGAATTGCATTTCTCCTGATTCGCATACAACCTTCATAACGCAGCTGTCTAGCAGGTCCTCTAATCGCTCCTCAGTACAGTCGAATGACTATTGAAAATGGTTCCAACAAGTCACTAGTAGAAAACACTGCTATGTATCGCAATAACTCAAGATATAATGTAATACCACGATACTACAAATATCAGGGAACACCTTATCACATATAAGACTGTCCTTAAGGCTTGCAAGCTCACATTTATTACAATAAATGACATACCTGAAATGTTACCACTCTCATTATTACGTCAGATAGGTAATGCACGTAGCAAGTTCGTCGTTTTCATGATTTCCTCTTCAAAGTAACATACCGTACTTATTATTTAACACAAAATGACATTAAAAAATTAAGTTTTTCACGAGCTGCTAGTTGAGAATATGTATGAACTTCAAATGACACGACGAACCGTCTCGTTCTGCATATGGATTCAAACTCAGGTCATGCAGAGTAAGCATAGATTTCGTCACTGACGGAAACTAACAGTCATTCCTGACTAGGTATACAGAGAGAGATATACCTCGATTTTAGACAGTATCAGTTAGGAAATATCAACTTTAAATTACATAACGTAAACATTTTTAATGGAGGCGAATTCCTACCCAGCATCTATTGTGCCTGTTAACGAACTACGAGAGATGTTAAAGATTGGTTCTTACTTGAAATGCCGTGAGGTAAAGCTTGGCGCTGGACAGGGATTCGAACCCAGAACGTAATCGGATTGTTATCGAAGCACAATCAACTGTGACGTATCGGATTTTCTCGGCAGTAGCAAGATGTTTTAACTGAAATGACGAGACGAAACATTAATTTTTTCCTTCCCCGGACTCCAACCCGGCACCTATCGCTGTTATATACTAGAGAAAACGAACGTTAAATATGGGTTTGTTACACCAGCAGCGACATGTGAGCATGTTTGAACTAGAAATAATATGACGAAGAGTTCAGTACTGACTGGTAATCGAACCCCACACATATCGTCGTTGACTGCGCACAAAGAGACGTCAGCTACCGAATTTTTCTCCACCAGCAGCTCGGAATAACATCCTTGAGCTTACAGTGATCTCACAAGTAGTTCTACTTCTCACTGGGAGTCAAAAACGTCAGATATCGTTAGTGTTGACAACGAATGAAAATACAGTAAAAATCAAAATTAATATCCACCAGCAGATAGTTGTTTTCATTCTAGAGCTTGATAATACATAATGAAAACTTTAGTGCCGGGCCAGGATTCGAATCCATTCACGCGCAATATGTGGAGATGTTGAGGAATCTGCAGTTTTGAACAAACAACAAATTGTAGCCGAGCTGTATTGTCACGAAGGGATCAAGTTCCGCGTTAAGGGCGGTCTGAGTTGCATTCCCAATTCAGAACCAATTTTATCGACATACAGAAGCTCAAATAAAAGTTCGAATATGTGTCCTGTGACCCTACATAGCGTTTGTTTCGTCATTAGAAATAAATAAGTAGTATAAGAAAGGTTACTGGTGATCGAGATTCCACATGTCGCCACTCCTGAATTTATTGTGGTTCTACCTAATGTGTACTAGGTAGAGAAGGAATATCATGTTTATTGTGAATTTCAGACCACAATGCCATTATACCGTCTTCACTGGGCGTAGCCAGAAGAGATTCATCAGCAGATGTTGGAATCGAACCCAGTCCATGAGTATATGAGACTATCAGCAATCCATCAGACCATCAAGACCTCTTCTCTGTGGCTCACTTTTGTATTGTAACGCTGTTGCGCCACACTGGATGAGAATTCTGACACACAGGCTCCCTGTAGTGGTTTGCAGCATGTTTAGTACATTCATTTACTTGGTTGACCGAATCGCCATGAACTAGCTGCCTCGGCTACCGAGTGCATACATTCGACTATTTTGTAATCACCGAAATAAAATCACATAACTATCACCTACACAGAACTGCCAACAGTGTAGGATACAGAAATTTAAATAGGAAGTGTTCCTTTCCACTTGAGATTGCACTATCTGTTTGTTGAAAACTTAGTGCAGTGCAAAGAAAAGCTGTGACTGTCTCCCAGAAGTCTACATCCGGCCTTACGCATTATCTTACAACACTGTGGAATGCGGAAGTTCTGGAGGAATTGTTGTTGATTTCTGGAGCTGGTGTAGGTACAGTTCAGCTAGAAGTGTAACGGGCAGTTGGCCATTGGCTTTTGTCTGTGCTGCGGTGAGGACGCGCTGTTTGTGTTCCTGCCGCGGAGCGAGCGCTCGTGTTGTTTACATCGTACTCGGCCGTTTCGCGCGTGCCGTACTCAGCATATAGATCACTATGGCCCACCAATACAGAAAATCGACCCTCAAATTTACGTTCCGCAACGAATTTGCACGGCCCAAAGCACTCGAAGTCGAATTATTTTTACGAGAAGAAGTTAAAATCCCAGCGACCGTCATTCTCGGCATTCACTTGTCCATTGTGAGTAGTATCGTATATGTCAAGATCATCAACGACGCAACATGTGAAGGGATCCTTCGGGAAACGAAACAGGGCCTCCGTTTCTGCCATGCTGATGGCAATGTGGGGACTGTGCACGTCGATTATTCTGGCATGGGACTTCGCACTATCAGACTTCTCGAACTTCCTTTCGAACTAACGGCTGAGGACGTCGTGACAGCGCTGCGCCCCTACGGCACTGTGCATGATCATATTGCGGAAAAATGGACGCAATTCCAGACATATCCTGTGCTGAACGGAGTCCGCCAGGTCCGAATATAACTAAAAAAAAAATGGTTCAATGGCTCTGAGCACTATGGGACTCAACTTCTGAGGTCATTAGTCCCCTAAAACCTAGAACTAGTTAAACCTAACTAACCTAAGGACATCACACACATCCATGCCCGAGGCAGGATTCGAACCTGCGACCGTAGCGGTCTCGCGGTTCCAGACTGCAGCGCCTAGAACAGCACAGCCACTTCGGCCGGCAGGACTTAAAAGACACATACCTTCATATCTGAATATCGGTGGCTGCCGTGCCATCGTCATCTACGATGGGCAACCGAAGACCTGCTCTGGTTGTGGGAAGGAGGGACACCTCAGATCCGAATGTATCCAACGTCGAATCGCTCAACTGCCACCGGCTGACGCGGACCCACCATCGCAGCCGACGCTGCTTCCGGTGACTTATGCAGCAGCCCTCACGACAGCTACCACTTCACCACGACAGCCGACATCCACTGTTGGGTCGCGGCTCCAGCCTCCCATACAGGGCGATGACGACACACCCGTTCCACAAGCTACGGATTCAACTCCGATGCCGCTGCCCCCGTCGACGGATAACAACATACATGACGATAGCATGGCCGTAGACTCGCTTATTGTGCCTACGGCTGCCTTTGTGCCAGAACGTCATGAATCTTTGCCATCATCTGACACAGGACACACCAGGAAGTAACGCTCTCCGAAGCGACGGAAGCGGATGCGTAGAGCAACTTCCGAACGGGATGCGACACAGCCTCCAGAGGACGACGACTCCAATGACGACGGTATTACAGAGGGAGCCGCCATTTGCTGCAGTGTGGTACCACCGAACGGAACTGAGGACAAGTCACACATATCTACAGTGGCCAAATTGGATGCCCATATGCCGGACAGATGCTGCCCACCACCTTCTGGAGTGCAAGCACCCATGTCGTGTCCTGAGGAAGCTAGGGAAGCCGATCTTACTTTGAGTTCCCCGACGTGGGCGGATGACCACGACGACGACGGCGCCATGCAAGTTACGCCAACAGGGCCCACGCCATTGGCGCCGGCTCTCTAGAAAGGATTGCAGGTGAGTTTTGGGGGGATGCGGAGGTGTCAATACAGTCAGAAGCGTCATAGGTAATTCCAGTCTTAATGAATAACTTAGCACCTGCGGTTCGGCAACAAGCTTATCGTATCGCCACGCTTAACCTCAGCACGATACGAATGGCAGTGAAGATCCAGTTGCTGAGTGAGATGCTTCGTTCTTCGGATGTTGACATTGCCCTACTGCAAGAAGTGTATAT
Source organism: Schistocerca cancellata (assembly GCF_023864275.1). Lineage (NCBI taxonomy): Eukaryota > Metazoa > Arthropoda > Insecta > Orthoptera > Acrididae > Schistocerca > Schistocerca cancellata. The sequence goes on along the minus strand of NC_064633.1, from coordinate 215,410,747 downwards.
TGTGGCCCTCCCCGTTTTCTACAGTTATGTGACATATATGTCACCGGCGGACCGAAATGGCAGCGGTACGGCAATACTAGTGCGCGACGGAATTGCCATCGAAGAAGTGACTTACCTTCCGTCAGGAAGGGGGCTGGCGATCACAGCACTGGGCACGCGCATCATTAACATTTACGCTCCATCAGGAACTGACCAACGCCGCGAACGATCGCTGTTCTACTCTGAGGATATCGCCCCCTCTTTATGAGTCGCTTCGGCCAATATATCTTAGGCGGCGACTTTAACTGCGTGCTCCACCCCAAAGACCAAGTCCCACATTTCTCGACTTGTCCAGAACTTCGGCTCCTGGTTCGAGATCTGCTTCTCACCGACACGTGTGAGACAGTGCACGGTGACCGTCCCGGGCCGACATATCTTACTAGTCACTCAGCCAGTCGCCTAGACCGCATTTATGTCTCACGAGCTCTAGCGCCGGGAGTTTTGGACGCCGAACGTTGGCCGCTTGCCTTCTCCGATCATAGCGCTTTCATATGCACACTCACTCTACAGCAGCAGTGGATATGGCGCAGCCGAGGACCCTGGAAGCTGAATGTGGCACATCTTCAAGCCCAGGAATGCCGTCAGATTATCGCCAACACATGGATGGATTGCGAACGTCGTCTTCCCCGATACCCTTCGACTCTAACATGGTGGGTGGAACGTGTAAAACCAGCGTTTCGGCGTGTGCTAACACAATTCGGAAAAGATATCGCAGCATGGCCTAATCACACATTGGACTTTTACTACATGATGCTCTGCGAACTCGCCAGCCAACCACCATCTCCAAACCGACAAATGGAAAGCCGCCGAATTAAAGGTAAAATATTGTCTCTTACAAGGAAACGTTTGGATGGGATCGTCGTGCGATCGCGACGTCAAGACCGAGCGGAAGGAGAAAACCCGTCTGTGCATCACATCGTGCTCGACAGCCGCCGACGCCGACAGCAGCTGATCACGGACCTCATATTGTCAGGTGGTAGGGTCGTAACGACTCAGCCTTTGCAGATCACTATCGCCGGTTTTACGACGAGGTGAATACAGAGGAAGCGGACGATCAAGACATACTGCAGCACGTCTCGCACACCCTCGACAATGCAGCAGCGGCGACGCTGTTAGCTGGACTTGCACGGGACGACATCGAGGACGCGCTTAACAAGGGAGCACTCTACAAATCTCCCGGGCCAGACGGACTGCCGCTCGAGTTTTTTCGGACTTTCCGCGATCTAATGAGGCCCCGATGGATCACGATGTACCAAGAACTGATGACCCCCGGTTCCCACGTGCCACCTGGATTCGTGGAAGGTCTCCTCATACCGATACACAAGCCGACCAGAGGTCGGACGGTCGAGGACTACAGGCCAATTACAATGCTCAACTCTGACTATAAAATCTTCGCCCGACTACTCGCCAGCCGCAGAAAGAAGGTTCTTCCCCCAACTCCTCTCCATGGAGGAAACGACACAGGGCGGAGTGACCAACATGCAAACGGCAACCAGTGAATGTATGGATTTAATAGCCATCGCCACATCCTGTCGCCTTAGAGCTGCCCTGACAACCATTGATATCGACCACGCCTTCGACAGAGTTCACCACAAGTTCCTTCTGTCCGTTATGGCCCACATGGGCTTCCCGCCTGACTGTCTCGACATCTTTCAGCGCCTTTCCCGTGGAACTGCATCCCGTGTTCTGGTGAATGGACGGATTGCGGGTCCCTTTTCGATCCGACGGTCAGTTCGCCAAGGATGCCCACTCTCCATGATCCTTTACACGATCGCACCCGAACCACTTGTCGGAGGGTTGAAAAACAGGCTCTCGGGCATGTCATTGAGGGATCACACCTTTCACTGCAGGATATATGCTGATGACCTATTACTTGTCCAATCTGGTGACGAGGTACGCTCGGTGATACAATGGATCAATCACTATGGATTGGCAGCGGGCAGCCTCATGAATGTGGCCAAGTCGGCAGCGATGCCCATTGGGAGAGGTCTACAAAAAATGGTTCAAATGGCTCTGAGCACTATGCGACTTAACTTCTGAGGTCATCAGTCGCCTAGAACTTAGAGCTAATTAAACCTAACTAACCTAAGGACATCACACACATCCATGCCCGAGGCAGGGTTCGAACCCGCGACCGTAGCGGTCGCTCGGCTCCAGACTGTATCACCTAGAACCGCACGGCCACTCCGGCCGGCGAGAGGTCTACAGGGGGACGCTTTAGCCCCACTCCTACCAGTCAACAAGATCCGTTTTTTGGGCATCACATTTACACAGGATGTGCCCCGCACGGCTGCCATGAACTATGCACGATTACTACAGGCAATACGCACAGAAATTCGCCGGAACCTACTTCGACGCATGGACCTCCTACAGCGTGTGGAATACCTCAACCTTCAAGTGGCGACTTAGATGATCCACATGGCTCAGGTCCTACCGATATCGAAAGCGATGGCACACAGACTGCAAACAGCGTTTTTATATTACCTTACGGCTGGACACCTATTCAAAGTCCGCTACGAAACACTCACCCTCCCTCCGCGTGATGGCGAACTGGGACTAATAAATGTACGAGCGAGAGCTACAGCCCTATACTTGTGCACAATGATGAAATTGTGGACGCACAAAGATGCTTCCCTTACAGGATGTCTGTTAGAGGAACTGCTGCCGGCGTCTCTTCTGCCACCCATCACGATTGCGCACCTTACACCCTCACTCTCGCACCTCTCGGCTTTTATTCTTCAGTATAGTTACGTGCACCCAGACCTCCCCAACACTCGCACTCCCAAGGCGAGAGACGTTTACAGACTGTTGCTCAGGTCCATCCCTCACAATGTGATTGAGAGGAAGAGCCCTACGACCCTACGGCCTGCAGTGTGGAGAGCGGTCCAGAAGTCGTTCCTCCCCACGCGGGTACGAGCTGCGTGGTACCAGGTGGTGAACGGGAAGGTTGTAACACGACAAAGGCTGCACGCTATTGGGATGACGGATTTGCCCCCCCCCCCCCTGTTGGCCCATGTTGCCACCTCGTGGATACAGACGAACACCGTTTAAAATGTGGATCGGCGTTAGAGGTATGGCTGCTAGTGCAGAAGATCCTCGCCTGCTACGTACATATCGCGCCTCGCACAATTGAATTACGGCTCCTCCTTTGTCCAGAGGATACTTATTTCCCACCTGCGAAGACTCACGCTCTCACATGGTTTAAAGGCATGTCAACATACTACCTCTTTCGAGATGATGAGAAGATGGTACTTGATTACTGGCAATTTCTCCAGGACAGTCATAGCACACTTGAGTGTACACCCCGGTATCGACAACTCTTTGCGAACTATTTGCGCAGTGTCTTCGATAACTCCCTCCCATCACGGTTGGGGAGTACCGGGCAGAGGATGACAGCCGTCATGGAGCTCCACACGCTGTAAAATGTTTTATGAATTTGGAACATGGAATCTGTATGCAGATGGGCCATGAACATGGAATGGCGTGCGGGATTTGGTTACATTTTTCTTTCTTTATTATCTATCATCATACTATTAGTTTCAATTCTGTTTCATAGTTTAGAAGGAACACTTGTTCTGTTGTTGCTACGGATGTACAGGGTTATTACAAATGATTGAAGCGATTTCACAGCTCTACAATAACTCTATTATTTGAGATATTTTCACAATGCTTTGCACACACATACAAAAACTCAAAAAGTTCTTTTAGGCATTCACAAATGTTCGATATGAGCCCCTTTAGTGATTCGGCAGACATCAAGCCGATAATCAAGTTCCTCCCACACTCGGCGCAGCATGTCCCCATCAATGAGTTCGAAAGCATCATTGATGCGAGCTCGCAGTTCTGGCACGTTTCTTGGTAGAGCAGGTTTAAACACTGAATCTTTCACATAACCCCACAGAAAGAAATCGCATGGGGTTAAGTCGGGAGAGCGTGGAGGCCACGACATGAACTGCTGATCATGATCTCCACCACGACCGATCCATCCGTTTTCCAATCTCCTGTTTAAGAAATGCCGAACATCATGATGGAAGTGCGGTGGAGCACCATCCTGTTGAAAGACGAAGTCAGCGCTGTCGGTCTCCAGTTGTGGCATGAGCCAATTTTCCAGCATGTCCAGATACACGTGTCCTGTGACTTTTTTTCGCAGAAGAAAAAGGGGCCGTAAACTTTAAACCGTGATATTGCACAAAACACGTTAACGTTTGGTGAATTGCGAATTTGCTGCACGAATGCGTGAGGATTCTCTACCGCCCAGATTCGCACATTGTGTCTGTTCACTTCACCATTAAGAAAAAATGTTGCTTCATCACTGAAAACAAGTTTAGCACTGAACGCATCCTCTTCCATGAGCTGTTGCAACCGCGCCGAAAATTCAAAGCGTTTGACTTTGTCATCGGGTGTCAGGGCTCGTAGCAACTGTAAACGGTAAGGCTTCTGCTTTAGCCTTTTCCGTAAGATTTTTCAAACCGTCGGCTGTGGTACGTTTAGCTCCCTGCTTGCTTTATTCGTAGACTTCCGCGGGCTACGCGTGAAACTTGCCCGCACGCGTTCAACCGTTTCTTCGCTCACTGCAGGCCGACCCGTTGGTTTCCCCTTACAGAGGCATCCAGAAGCTTTAAACTGCGCATACCATCGCCGAATGGAGTTAGCAGTTGGTGGATCTTTGTTGAACTTCGTCCTGGAGTGTCGTTGCACTGTTATGACTGACTGATATGAGTGCATTTCAAGCACGACAAACGCTTTCTCGGCTCCTGTCGCCATTTTGTCTCACTGCGCTCTCGAGCTCTCTGGTGGCAGAAACCTGAAGTGCGGCTTCAGCCGTACAAAACTTTATGAGTTTTTCTACGTATCTGTAGTGTGTCGTGACCATATGTCAATGAATGGAGCTACAGTGAATTTATGAAATCGCTTCAATCATTTGTAATAGCCCTGTACATTCTAATTTTGTCTGTCGTAACTGAAAGACGCCTTTTTCCATAAAAAAAAAGTTGGCAGAGAAAAGAATTTACAATTAAAACAAATAAAAATATAAAAAAAGAAAAAAACAAAAAAGACAAAAAACGGTAAGTGTAGTGCACCATAGACAAAACGTCGTTAGTTCAAATGTATTCACAGCTAAATTTTTTAAACGTAATTCTGCTGTCTGCTGAAGTTATCAATGTAATGGAACTTTGAACATAATTCCCTTCACTTCTCAACCCAAAATA